>NC_060907.1:13590991-13623491 GCF_014805685.1 Silurus meridionalis
ACTCAACTATTATAGGAAAATAATCAGTCATGATGATGTGTGATTATGACCAAGCCATTATTTTATTCCTCTCATACCAGCAACAAATTCTCAATGAAAGCATTTTTTTCTTTGGATGGCAATACACGGACAAAAGTTTGAGGACACTGACCATCAGATTTGTATGTGCCTTCTGAATACCCTATTCCACATTTAGTCCCCATTTGCCCTTATGATAACCTTCACTCTTCTGGGAAGCGCAGCCACTTTCACTAGATGGAAGAGTGTGTTTGCAGAGGTTTGTGCTCATTCAGACACAATGGTGTTGGTAAAATCAGCTACTAAGATGAGATGAGGAGATCTGGAGTGCAGTCAGCAATCCATTTAATTCGAAAGATGTTCAGGGTTGAGGTCAGAGCTCTATAGCAGGCTACTCAAGAGTTTCCACTCCAAACCATGTAAACTGTATCTTCATGGAGCTGGCTTTGTGTACAGGAGTTTGGGTCTATACAAGTGTGTGCCTTCAACTTTGTGTTGACAGTTTGGGGGAAAAACATCATATGGCTGAAAAACTCTATATATCCCAATATGTTTGTCTATATAAGGTATGTATAATAGAGATTTGGTATCTGTATTTATTGAGACTTCTTGTGATTTGTATTAGCAGGTTAAGTAGTGATTAGCATTACTGTATCCTAATAAGGGGTGGATTGTTCTATGTAGTTGAAAGAGGCTCAGTGAAAAGGACAACCTGGAAATAATAACTGGGGAGTTCATGAATAAAAACGATGCAGAACCAGTTTTGTCTTTCACACGTATATTGTCTGTAAAGGTCAGCACAATATTGCCACAGCACTCTCTCTCTCTGTACAGCTAAAATGTTTGTTTTTATGTTTATTAATAAACAATACACCTAATACTGCCCCCTAGTGCTCACGTTACTCAAGCGTTAAGTTAAGCATACACCGACGTGAAAATCGGAGCACAGCGCCTTTACATGCTCACAAAATTGCACAACAAAAGTCCTCAGATAAACAATGTCTTGAGCCAAGTGTGTTAAACTGATAGCTAAAGACATTCCATACAAGTTAGCTAAACGTGTGTTCTATTGTAACTACTGAACCCTAGTGCAAAACGTTGGACAACAAATAAGTCATTCGATTATTAGCTACATTGAATGTAAAGGCTTTTTATTTATAACTTTCGGAAGATGTGTATCTGATAGAGAAGATGCGCTGAATTTAAAATAGTTTTTTTATGATATTATATTATATAATTTACTTCCAGAATAAACACAATTATGTTATTTTTTTAATTCCCCCACCTACATTGAGCCCCAATGTACATCAACCTAAATTCTATTAACATTAGCGAAAGCCATTATTTTGCTTGACGATAACACACTCTCAGTAGTAAGTAGTGCCGACTGAACAAAATATCGTTTACATGACACTATTTTCGCCTGCCTCGTTTTCCATGCATTCTATTTTAGAGAAATAAAAACTCAAGCACTATGGATGGTGTTACAGGAAAACAAAGAGCCCTGAGGCACAGATAATGATCAATGGGTTGAAGGGATTCATACATCTGATCACTGTTATCCGCTATCAGCTTTCATGCAGAAGAAAAATATACCGAGCGGCCACAAAAAGTGATTTAGTCTAAAGTTTATTACAAATACATATAAAGGGAATCAGCAGGTTTGATTCAGCCGGATTTCCTTATTTAAACGTGCACAGATTTTGCATCTTATATGCCCTGAAGCACACAATAGGAAAGGTTGTGCAGATGAGTTTGGTTTACTTGGGTATTAGTATGAAATAGAAGCACTAAGTTTTCCAAATATATCCCAGGATGATCCGTGCATGCTGCATCATGACCCCCCCAAAGACAGCAAACACATCATTCGATGTAACACAATGATCAGAATATTTCATGTGCTGCAGACTATTGTATAGTTGAACCTCTTCAAAAAGCTACATTTGTAAAAGCCCAAACACACGTAACACCATGACATTAGCTATGGTAAAGAAGCAAATGATCACGAATGCCCTTTTTTTTTGGGTGGTCCTGCTTTTAAATCTGGCACCATGCGTTTAAACAGCAACGATTCAGAAATTGAATGAATGAACGGAAGTCATCGAGCAGACCCTGGTTACGGCTGTCCTGTAGGTCAACGATCCGCAAGAACATAAAGTCAACTAACAGCCTCGAAATTTGTTAGTGTTTTAGCTGGAGATTTCCCAGTTCTGTGAAAACTGTAATATTGCTGGATATTTTGTACAGATTTTATTGTTTGTAGTCCAATAAAAAATGAGCAAACAGTAAGCACTCACATGGGCTTCTTTACAGGAGGTTCCTCTACCCATCCTACATCTGCTGCGGTTAGGGACGTCTCAGCAGTGGTCCTTGACTCCATGTATGAAGTCTACAAATCCAAGATTTCCTCTCAGGCATAGAAGAAAGCAATGCAACGAATGCAAGGAACGAAGAGAGAATGATCGAGGCCGAACGGACACATGAGCTCCAGATGCATTTGCAGACCTTCTAATTTCAAATCAAATCAAGAGGAATTGATATGGAGAGGATGGGGCGGGGGAAAATCGTTTTAGTGTAGCCCCAGACGTGCGGCCGGTCTGAAATTTCTCCGCTATCTGATACCACGGGGCTGAGAAAAGCGGCTCTAGTTTCCTTTGTAAGTGCTTCGTTTTGCCCCTGTGATGCCATTCTGATTGAATTAGCACTTAGCACTCTGTCCATTTGGCTCATTATAACGGAGAGAGAAGTTCCGTATGAACTCAGAGCAACCATTACGGGACTTGGGGGGCCATCTTAGTGCACAGTGATGGGAAATGATAATTTGGAATTTATTTTAGCTTACATCATCGATTAGAGACATGTGAAACACATCCCACGTCAGGGGTTACAGCACTGTCATTGTTTTAATGAGAACAATACATGCGACTATGTTTGCCCATTAGCTTGAATTAGCGGGGACTCGAGAGAGTTGAGCTGCACTATGTTTGGTTTTGTACAAATGGTATGTATGTAGTATGGCATAGTCTTCTTCTTCTTTTGGCTTCTCACGGGGGTCGCCACAGCGGATCATTTGTCTCCATACCCCCTGTACTCTACATCTGCCTCTTTCAAATCAACTACCTGCATGTCTTCCCTCACCACATCCATAAACCTTCTGCTTGGTCTTCCTCTTTTCCTCCTACCTGGTGGCTCCATCCTCAGCATTCTCCTACTGATATACCCCACGTCCCTCCTCTGCACATGTTCAAACCATCTCAATCACAACTCCCTCACCTTGTCTCCAAAACGTCCTACATGCAAACGTCCACCTCCTGTCATTTAGTCAACAGTATGGCATAGTAATGATAATAATAATAATAATAATAATAATGTAAAAATACGGAAACATTACATTAGCTAATATTTATAAAGGTTGTTTAGAAATTATATAGAGAATGAGGGATGATAAATTGAAATAAATTGTTTAACTGAAATGAGCTGAGGGATATCTATGCATTTTAATTCATATAATATGTAAAATACATCGTCAATATTAAAATACTATGCTCATATTTACAACCAGACTGAACTTCTCTCAAGGTTTTTTTTACTGTTTTAGTTGCTGTAGCGACATAATGTACACACTGACTGCTTGGTTCGAAAGTACACTTTATAAAAAAAATTAAAAATAAACAATGTGGGGACACCAGATCATAAAATTGTCCATATGTACTTTTTGAACACCACAGTCCACATTTTAGTCACCATTTGCTGTTATAATAAGCTCCACTCTTCTGGGAAGATGTTCCACCAGATTTTGAAGTGTGCTTGTGGAGATTTGTACTCAATCAGACTTGACTGTTTGTAAAATCAGGTGCTGATGTAGGTGAGGTGAGGAGGCCTGGGGTGCAGTCAGCATTCCATTTTGTCCGAAAGAAGTTCAATATGCTTGAGTTCAGAGCTTTACAGCAGACCACTCAAGATCCTCCACTCAAGCCCATGGACTATATCTTCATGGACCTCACTTTGTGCATTTTGGTACAGGTTTGGGGCTCCTAATTCAAGTGAAGGGAAAATGTAATGCTACCACATCCAAAGACATTCTATACATCTGTGTGCTTGGGCACTGTACTAGCATGACAATACGTTTTGTAGAGACTGCAAAGCATGTCTGTAGGTCACTCGTAAAAAGGGTGTTTGCCAAATAGTATAAATGATCAAACAGATATTGCCAAAGATGAATGATGAATGGAGATGGTTGATGGAATTTGCAAACAGTATTTTAGTTCAGTTCAGTTTTATTTGTGTAGCGCTTTTAACAATGGACATTGTCTCAAAGCAGATTTTAGCGATTAGGTCTGACTTTAGAACATACATTTGTTCTAAAAATCAGTCCCATGATATCAGTCCTGAGAACTACAGTTGTGTTCAAAATTATTCAACCCCCAATGCTGTAAATGGTTTTAGGGAATTTAGTGTACATTTGTAATTGTATTCAGATTGAAATCCTACAAGGACTTCTTAAAGAACCATATGCAACTAAAATGACATCAATTAGTTTTGTAATACAGTAGTAAATGTTTCTTTTGTGAATTCTTCATTGACATAATTATTCAACCCCTTAAAGACTACCACTCTGAAGAACAGAGGTTCAATGAAGTGTTTTCAATCAGGTATTGAAAACACCTGTGGATATCAGGGAGCAGCAATAAAGCCTAATAAGCACCAATTAGGCAGCTTTAAAATGACTGTGATACTCAGCTCCTTCTAGACATTTACTGGTGTGGTTACAAACATGGTGAGGTCAAGAGAATGGTCCAGGAAGACAAGAGAACAGGTGATTACTCTTCACAGGAAGGGCAATGGCTATAAGAAGATTGCAAAGATGTTAAACATACCAAGAGACACCATAGGAAGCATCATTCGCAAATTCAAGGCAAAGGGCACTGTTGAAACGCTACCTGGTCGTGGCAGAAAGAAGATGCTGACTTGACTGCTGTGCGCTACCTGAAGCGTAGAGTGGAGAAAAGTCCCGTGTGACTGCTGAGGAACTGAGAAAAGATTTGTCAGATGTGGGTACTGAAGTTTCTGCTCAGACAATACGGCGCACCCTGCGTAATGAAGGCCTCCATGCCAGAACTCCCAGGCGCACCCCCTTGCTGTCCCCAAAGAATAAGAAGAGTCGACTGCAGTATGCCAAAAGTCATGTGGACAAACCACAGAAGTTTTGGGATAGTGTTCTGTGGACTGATGAAACAAAATTAGAACTGTTTGGGCCCATGGATCAACGCTATGTTTGGAGGAGGAAGAACAAGGCCTATGAAGAAAAGAACACCTTGCCTACTGTGAAGCATGGCGGGGGGTCAATCATGCTTTGGGGCTGTTTTGCTTCTGCAGGTACTGGGAAGCTTCAGCGTGTGCAAGGTACCATGAATTCTCTTCAGTACCAGGAGATATTGGATGACAATGTGATGCAGTCCGTCACAAACCTGAGGCTTGGAAGGCGTTGGACCTTTCAACAGGACAATGATCCCAAGCATACCTCCAAGTCCACTAGAGCATGGTTGCAGATTAAAGGCTGGAACATTTTGAAGTGGCCATCGCAGTCACCAGACTTAAATCCGATTGAGAACCTCTGGTGGGACTTAAAGAAAGCAGTTGCAGTGCGCAAGCCTAAGAATGTGACTGAACTGGAGGCTTTTGCCCATGATGAATGGGCGAAGATACCCGTAGATCGCTGCAAGACACTTGTGTCAAGCTATGCTTCACGTTTAAAAGCTGTTATAACTGTAAAAGGATGTTGTACTAAGTACTAAGATTGAATGTCACTTGGGGGTTGAATAAAACTGATAATGATGTGAGCTCAGAAAAGACATTTGTGGTTATTTCATTATAAATGTTATGTTATATTTGTCTGACCTACACGTGCCTCTTTGATTTAATTGTAAGCAGGACGACTGAATGATCATAATTAATGTCAAACCGACCAAAACAATCAATTTCAGTGGGGGTTGAATAATTTTGAACACAACTGTACATACAATTAACTAGTACTGTTCACACATTGATGTCCATGGACTCGGATTCTTAATCCCAATTTAGCCCCCTTTGCATTCCCTGACATGCTATCAGGGAAATTAGCTAACATCAGGCACATCTTGTTTGAAAAACAGGATAAGCTTTATTTCTGCCGGAAACTATATATACAGTAAATTTTGACAACAATAAAACAAAAAATACAGTATATTTCAACTCATTCTCTCTCATTTATTTCCCCTTTTTGCATGACTTTTTCTGCTAAAGAATTGGCAAGCATATGAATTTCCTGTTGTTTTAATATTGTTTAATATTTATCATTAAAAAGATTCCAATTGAGTCGAAATATAAGACTGATCTGTTGCTAGGTACTAAACAAAACTGGTGTGTTACTTTGAACTGGCTAAATCACTAATTTCAGTGTTCATGCATGCTAGGCATTTTGTTTGCTAGGATTTATACAAGCTTCAGATGTAGATTAGAAGTCCGGTTGTATTAGCTGTACACTCACCAGAACCCGACAAGCTAGCTTTTTTTTTTTTATATACAGGTAATGGGAAGAACTGAATCAGTAAATGACTCCAAAAATGGATTTGTTCATAACATGTGTGCTAACTTCTTTGGTGGATTAGCAAAGCAATCTCACTGCAATAGCCATGTACTCTTACCAGACCTGAGGATCTCTGCTAGCTTTATTTCACCTCATACTGTCTCTATACATATTTTATGAGAGGTCACATTGTGACAGGCTAAGATTAAACCATGTTTTAGGGTTTTCTTTCCATTTTCTCTTTCGACCATTACACAGAAAATGGGAATTGATGAGTGGAGAACTGAATAAATGACAGACTACAAAAATGTATTTCTTGATATACATTTAGCATGCTAGGCTTCACACCAGATTCTTTGGTTGGGAACTGAATTAATGTCGGATTAATGTCCATGCACCATAGAGGAAACGCTTGAAGCAATTGTTCGGATTGGTTGCTTTACCTTGTTATAAAAAAATTGAAATTGAAGAAAATGGCAACTCAAATGTCACTTGAAATTCAAATATGGTTTGTTGCTTATTGTTATGAACAGGAGGATTATCCACTACATGCTTGACAACAAACCTGAGCCCTACACTTTATGGCATTATCCATAGCAATTTACAATTAATCATTTATACGACGGCATTTGAGGGTTAAGGACGTTGTTCAAGGACCCAAAAGTGACAGCTTTTAAAAAGTGGTGCTGCAATTTTATGACCTTTCAATTGGAAGTTCAAAATCTTTACCACTAAGCTACCACTTGCCAGACTCTGGGCTCCAGAGGGGAATAAAACTGTTTTATTTCTTTTGTTCCAATATACATACCAAAGCCTGCAAAAATAATTTATAACCTGATAGGCTTTAAACTCCAAAATAAAATGGCTTTTTCAGGCTGAGGCTGACTGAGTCCCGTGGCTGTCTGGATCATCAGGTTATGACTTGTGGTCACTTACCATCAAAGTCTACCATAAGTGGTTTCCAATAACTATAATGCAGGTATAATGCACATACCTTCCATGGGGATCAGTATGAGCTCTCCTCAGCTCTCCTGAGGACAAAGGAGTTCTCCTTCTTTGTCCTCAGATCCTGGTTGCATAAAACTCCCCTAAAAAATACAATCCCAAAAAAAATACACCTCATCATTCTCTGTAAATTGTGTTATACATATTTAGAAACTTATCTTGCTTTTGTAGCACCATCAGATATAATATAAAACCAACTTTTATATTTAGTTAATCTTTTAAATGAAACAAACACAACTGTCTTTTTTCTGCAGTGGTTTATTAAACAAGGAGACCACAAACGCACAACAGAGGGCAGGAAAAAAAATATGTACATAAGACAAACTGCAAAATATACAAAAAAAAAAAAAAATGCTTCAAGTCATTGATTTATATGAACGAACAGGAACGCAACTAGGATGTGGAATTGCTCTTTGAGAATAATAAACCCACAAGACCATATCATGACATCTATAAAAGGATCAGTATTTGCTTTTCCAGACATGCTCAGAGAACGTTAAAAGACCTGCTCTTCGATCAGCGCTCTTACTCAGAGAGGCTTCATTTACATAAGAGAAGGACTTCTGAAAGAATGCAGACTAAAGAATAGATTTTGTGTTTGGGTGTTTAAGTGTTGGATACATGAAGTATATGTGCCTGGTTCAGTCTTTGTGCAAGATTATATTCCTTCAAAATATAATGTAAAATGTCCCAGAGTGAGCAAACGCACTGTTCATATTGTTCACGTGCCAAAAACTATGACTTTGGGAAATCATTCGCTTAGAAATGCAGAAGGGTTATTAAAAAACAAACAAAAAAACCTTGCCTCTGTTAATTACTAAACAATCTCAACCTTGTGAAAGAAACAAAGCCACAAATTGAGCGATTCTGAAGCTCACACGAGTCCAGATCAAGTCGTTCTTGCTGCTTTTAGTTGCAAACAAAAGAAAGAAATGCTAGAAGCTTGAACAGCAGCTGCACTGCAGAGGAAAAGGAAAGTCGAAAAGCATTTTGTGGTTGCGATTTCCATCTATCCACAGAAGCAAGCGGAAACGCGGGATCAAGGCAGCCTTTCTGCAGTCTCCATGTCCAAAAGAACAATAAAAAAAAAAAAGTCAAAAGAGACATACGATGATCCCTTAGAGAGAAGCAACTGGACACAGCAGGCTCCAGACTCGAGTCACAAGAGTGAAAGAATGGAAATGACAGTGATTCGCTCTCAGCAGCCGGGCCTGGGCTGCTTCATACAGTAATGCGCTTCGGTGGCGGAGACGTACGCAGACTCTGGAAAGAAGTCTTCATGAAACTCGGCCAAAAACCTTCCAGAGGAGAAGAAGAAAAAAATTATTATTTAACAATTTCTTAAAATGACAATAACGACAATGCACAGTGATTTGAAGTCAAGAAATTAGAAAAATAAAACCTACAATGATAAATAAATAATTACCGTATTTTTCGGACAATAAGCCGCTACTTTTTCCCCACGTTTTGAACCGCATGGCTTAAACAATGAAGCGGCTAATTTATTCATTTTTCCTGGGTTTTTCCCGGTTTCACAAACTTCAAGCCAAAAAACTGAACCCCATAACATTAGACCAATGAAATTTCTGAACGGAAACGAAAAAAACGCACCTCACCTGTGTTCTGAGCTGCACGGCATCGGGAGAAAAAAAGTTATTTTTTTTTAAACGCACGACGATGCCAAAAGATAAACTCCAGAGAGAAATAGTTGTGAAAGGAAGGAGGAAGACAGTGAACAATGACTTTCTTGTTAGGCTACTGTTTAGATACAAGCCGTTGTAACGCGTTGAGTCAGGGTGAAGGGAGAGCTCGCTAACTCCAGTTGCAACAGAAATCATATAAGCACAGACAGGTTTCCAAAACTTGTGCTTTTTTTATTTTTCTTGGCAACAGCGTTATGGGTTAGTCAAAGAAACTTAGAAATGAGCATCAGAAAATAATAAGGACATATTCCTCGGTCTTGCACACATGCAGTAATAGCGGAAAAATGCGGCGGCAGGCTATTCCCAAAATACCGCTATGCTCCTAAAGGAAGTGCAACATATTTCACCCGTTACACCGTGTAACAGACACTGTCTTTCGTTAAAGCCTGTGTAAAGTTCATTAGTTTCAATGTAGAGGCTTATAGACAGGTGCGGCTTATTTATGTTCAAAATAAAAATCTTTGTCAAATTCGGTGGGTGCAGCTTGTATATGGGTGCGCTTTATAGTCCAGAAATTACGGTAAAAACCTTAAACACAACACATGATTTATGTTATGTATTTACAAGACGAAGTACAAATAAAAAACAAAAAAAATAATAAAGTGTCACATCTGGCTGTAAGCTTATTGTCATATTCTAAGCCTTTTGTTTGGTCTCTCTCAATAATTTGACTGCCATTTTCTTCCGTTTTCGCCACCAAATTATGTTTTAATACGATGTAACATTTCTGGACCAATTGATCATACGCATAACGCCTGTGCGCTGAGCAGACATTCGGAATCGCGCTCAGTTTCCACACAATAAACCAAGAGCTTTATTGTGAAGTCTCTCGCGAGTCTCTCAAATTCACTCAACATACCAAACGTTGCTGGGAAATAATCTGATTTGAGCGATTGATATGGACCTTTAAACAGGATGTGAAGAACATTAACTGTTTTGCTCTGCTGCCAAAACTGGTTTGTGTTGCAGCACCTCTGCATTGTGTACTAGAGAAATTGTTCAGTACTGATCTGTTGTCTGTTCTGGGAGAAGAAATAATAAAATAAAAAACAGACGTGCCAAAATAAACACTGCAAAATGTTTATCAGGAAATGTAACCAAACACATATGAACACAGTGTAGAGCTGTAACGGTTCCTTGAGGAATGCGATTAGAAATATTAATTGAGGCAAATTTATTTGATCAATAAATACGAGTGAGAATATTTGAGTTTCATTCAACAAATACTTTCCCATAAATTTCTCTAAACCACCAATTTCAACGCAATGGTATTTGTATTTTGGCTATTAAATGCACTAAATGGGTTTAATCTTGTATGCAATTTCAGCAAAAAAAAGTGAATTTGCGGGAAAAAAACAAAAAAAACAAATGACTTTTTATGAGACCTGTCTTATTTTCTCTCTTATTTAGTATTGCTGTTCAATAAAGTAAAAGTACTTCTTATTTGATTACTCGATTAGCTGATTAATCATTAGAATGCTCGATTGTTCAAATAAACGATAACAGCAGAACGAATACAGTGTGTTCCAAACAGATCCACACACAAGGTGCGCTACTCGTATATACAGCAATCCCTCGCCACATCGCGGTTCAGCTTTCGTGGCCTCACCGTAACGTGGGATTTTACATGGAACATATCTAATTTTGTTTTGCGGATTTTTCGGTAAAATAAGTGTTTTCTACCGTAAAAAAAATTCAGCTTTCAGAAGAGCTGTAATGCTCTTCATCTTCATCATCAGTACTGCACACTTGATTCATCATCAACATCATTCAAGTTGTATCTTCACTGGTGAGTATCCATTCAAAATTACGTAGGGTTAAGAATATTGAGTGAGTATAAGAACAGAGGAAATGTTTATTAGCGTGTCGGGACGTTTATAAAGCCTTAAGATATATACTGTAATGTCTACATATTAAGTTGCCGCTTCGCGGATTCCCAGTGAGGGATTACTGTTCTCTCAATTTATTTGGAATACATGGAATTGATCAGCCAATCATGTGGCAGCAAGTACGAATGCAAAACATCATGCAGATACGGATCAAGTGCCTCAGTTAATGTTCACAGGAAAATAAAATAAAAATTTCTCTATTTCATTACTGATTTGGGAATTTAATACACAACCGTTTCAAGAATTTACACAGAATGGTGCAAAACAAAACAGAAAACATGGCCAGACTGATTTGTGCTGCAAGGAAGGACATTACTTAAGTATAGAATGTCAAATAGTCCTGCTTTAAAACCATGGTGTGCAGAAAAGCTCCTCAGCATGTACAACCCATTCAAACTTGAGGTTTATCAGACACAACAGCAAAAGACTACATCAGGTTTTATTGCTGTCAACCAAGAACAAGAGTCTGAGGCCATCATGGGAAGAGACTTAATTAAAAATGTTAGACCTAACAATCAAAGAAAATCCGTCTCCATCTCTCCAGTCGCTGTGGTATTGGCGAGAATCTGGCGATACGATATGAATCACGTACGATGCGATATTTTGCGATACTTTAAGCATGTAATACCCCTAATAATTTTTACGGCTGGTACTTCCTGCCACTGTTAGAGTTCAGAGATAATATGATCTGCTATCTATCTAGTGGTCAGGATATAAAATCAAAACAAAACAACAGCCATTGCATTTTTGAGAATCAACATGGTATCGCCACACAAAATATCGCGATACTCACGTGTATCGATATCTTATTACACCCCTAAGTTTGAGAGAGTCTGTTCCAATAATAGCTTTACTTGCTCTTGGCTAGCAGAACATAATGGTGTTTCTTATGCTATTTGTAGCCAATTCAAGCTGAGGTGCTTTTTTTTTCTGCCTAAACGGCTTTAAAGAGTGATTATTTGACTTACTATAGACTGTCTGCTCACACCGCTCATTCTCCTTTGACTCTTCGCATCGGCGAGGGGTGTCTCAATCAACTTCTTGGTGCTCGAGACTGTTCTTAGCAAATGCAACCCAAAGGATGAACATCCACAACTATCTTTATGGCTCCTATGTAGAACCATCTACAGTAATCTCATAAGGATTTTTAGTCCAACATCTAAGAACCATTCACCCTCAAATATTCAATATCTTGATGCACCTTTCCAGCCCCTATTTCACAAGGGCTTGGTCACGGACACCAGCTGTTGTAACGGATCCTCTCTTTTAGAAGATTGGATGAAGAAAAAAAAAAAAAGATCGCAGCAGCTCACATTATGATAATTATCAATTATCTGACAGACACTGCAGCATGTCTCTTTGTGCTCTTTTCAATAAGAGAGCAGGAGACACTTCAGAGCTTAATTAACCAGACCGAGTACGAGAAGCAGAAACCCGCCATAGAGCTTGAACAACCTGTCAAAGCTGCAGACATGCACGGCCTGTAAAATCCTCTATTACACAACCTTGTGGGGGTGTGTGAAGGGAAGAAAGCTTTCAAGTCTCCTTCATACCGTGTAGTTTTTATCGGGTATTAATTAATTAGTCTGTAAATAATGCCGATAACATTTGTGAGAGATGAAAAGCAAAGATTTTACACTGTATACAAAAGTACTGAGACGCCTGACTTTTTACGATTCTTGAAGGCAAACGGTGAATTGGAGGTCTTTTTATTTTCCCATAACTTGAACTTGGCAACTCAAACCTGTTCCAGCATGTGGAGAAATAGTGGAAGATTTTAAGAAGATGTAGAGAGTGCTTGGTGAGAAGATTTTCTGTGAAGATGTAGATTTTGGAGTGTGTTTATGGAGAATTGTGTTCATTCACACACTAGGGTTTTAAAGTCAGTTACTGATGCAGGTGTAGGTGAGGAGGCCTGGGGTGCGGTCAGCGTTCACATTCATCCCCAAGGTGATCAATGAGATTAAGATCAGAGCTCGAGATCTCCCAACCCATTTAAAGCATATCTTCATGGAGCTGGCTTTGTGCACAAGAGCATTGTCATGCTACAACAAGTTTTGTGTCTCCTAATTCAATAGACATCCTGAAGACATCATATGAAAAGGTGTGCCTCCAACTTTGTGGTAACAGTTTGGGGAAGACCCACATATGGCTGGAAAAAATCATGTGTCCCAATACATTTTATTCATATAGTGTATATATTCAAATAAACAATATATGAATAAAATGTATTGGGACACATGATTTTCTCTTCTCTCACACACACACACACACACACACACACACACACACACACACACACACACACACACACACACACACACACACACACAGCCTCACTCATAACAGATGGGATTAACTTCAAAATCACCCTTGCTGAGATCTATTTAACCGCATCCCATCATGCACGGCTTCCTACTGATATGGCACCATTTAAGACAAAGATCTAATTCATGGGTTCCCATCACAAAACAACACGAATGCATTAGAACAGGAATGGATGATTTGGAAAAAGCAATATTACTATATAAACAGGAAATCAGTGCTTCCATTTCCACTACAGCGCAAACACACTTTCTTATTTCTCATCTAGCGCTCGTTGAATGAAACTCTCACACGGAGCTCCACAGCGCTGAGTGCTGGCGGGAGGTGAAGCTGCAGCGCTTTTAATTAGAGCACAGAATCATAAATCCTGTGGCTTTGAGGCCAGCTAAAGATCCCTGCACCAGATTTAGAGATTAGTTCAGAGGCTTGTGTAATGCCCACTGATATCTCTCCAACATTTAATATGGATTCTAACGCATTTACACACACACACACACACACACACACACACACACACACACACACACACACAGAGTTCCTCAGACAGGAAATGAGCGCTGGCTTTGCATAACACCTTACACTTTACCACCTGATCGTTTCACCTTAAAAAGAAAATAGCATTCCTTTACTACTTCCAAATCGATAAAACGGAGGCGACGCAAATCAGACAGCTAAAAACACGCACCGAAACATGCACACCCACTCTATTGTGTTTATATGGTCATATCAGCAACAGCTCACTGCTACTGGAGTGAATCCTTTAAAAAGATATACTTAATCAGCTGAAATGTTAAAAGGGAAATGAGAATAGATTAAAATTAAGCATCATATGATCATTTAATGTTACAAATTTAAGACAAATAACCCAAAAATAACTAAATATATTCTAAATATATGACATATATACATACACTATATTTTTCCAAGAGAACTGGGTCAGTTGCAAACATTTTAGGAATTCTGTTTTCACTTTTGTGGGGTATTTAATGAACGACTGTAATATCAGACTGCAACATTCCAAAGTTGAAAAGAGTAAAAACTTTTAAATGCATTGTATATGCATTAAGTTACATTATGTATCATATGCACACAATTTACACTCATTAAAACGTTGTGGCTGCTGTCCAGCACTGTGGTGGAGCGTTTAATAGCCAAAAAAAACGCTTACCGTAATTTCCGAACTATTAAGCGCACCCATATATAAGCCGCACCCACTGAATTTGACAAAGATTTTTATTTTGAACATAAATAAGCCGCCTACACTGAAACTAATGAACTTTACACAGGCTTTAAAGAAAGACAGTGCCTGTTACACGGTTTGTATCTAAACAGTAGCCTACCAAGAAAGTCATTGTTCACTGTCTTCCTCCTTCCTTTCACAACAATTTCTCTCGAGAGTTTTTCTTTTGGCATTGTCGTGCGTTTAAAAATCACCATCCGTGAAGCTTTTCTCCCGATGCCGTGCAGCTCAGAACACAGGTGAAGGGCGTTTTTCATGCCCGGTTGTTTTCAGCGTGACGAATGATTCACATTTCCTGTAGACAGTCTGAGTGAGCGGCAGGTCAAACGTCAGAGGAACATCATCCATATTTATGATGTGGTGCAGCCCGATTCAGTGGGAGCGCGTCTTATTTAATATAAAGAGTTTCATTGGTTCACTTGAACCTGTTCACCAATTTCATTGGTCTAATGTTATGGGGATCAGTTTTTTGGCTTGAATCTTGTGAAACGGGGAAAAAATCCATAAATTAGCCGCTTTATTGTTTAAGCCGCGGGGTTCAAAGCGTCGTCTTATAGTCCGGAGAATACAGTAATTACCTGAGAATGTACATATAAACCTTATTAAAGTCATGTGCAACTGATCGATCTTCTAAATCCCACACAACACTAACATTCCACGAATACTCGCTGTGCTTTATTTAAAGAGCTCTCCGTCTTCTGCGGGTTAAAAAAAACTCTCCAATAAAACAAGTCAAAAGCGTGTCACGTTAAATTCAAGTGTAACAAGACTTTCCGAGTGACGCTAATTATGATCGGATAAACACGATCAAAATGTCCTGTTTGTGCAGCTTTCCACCCTGTATTGACCACTTCATCCAAAAGCTTCAAGCTACTCGTTTTCCGAACGTCTCAGCAGATCGATGATCGCACTGAAACGCTGCAGGAGACGCAGGATTGTCAAATTGACACTTCTGTTGTTTCCCGTCGGTGCTTGCAATGTTTCTGCACCATCTTGAGACTCAAATCCGTGCGGGGTTTACCCCGAATCGTTTTTGCAGGGTCGCTGAAACCATTTTCCATCTTTAACTTGCTCACAGTTGCCATGGTTACACTTGTAGCACTAGGCTAGTGTGAAATTAACAAAAAGCTAGCTCCAGAACTGTACTATATAGATATACTAAATATTTGATGGAAAACAAATTAGGGGTCTCCGAGATTGAAATACAATTCTGGGGGGCGCCGCGTGTGTATAAAATGCATCTGTCAAAATTGCGGCATCGCTTCACATAATATACAACGACAGAGATAATATTTTGGGAAAATGCTTGCATTAGGACATGC
The DNA here is from genome assembly GCF_014805685.1 of Silurus meridionalis. Taxonomy (NCBI): domain Eukaryota; kingdom Metazoa; phylum Chordata; class Actinopteri; order Siluriformes; family Siluridae; genus Silurus; species Silurus meridionalis. Next base: position 13,607,059 of record NC_060907.1, read on the forward strand.
GATATCCTACACTTAGTCACAATAGCATTTCATTTCTCATTGCGAGTTGAAATTCTTTCGCCCGATTCGGTCTTGCTAATGGAAGCTTTCCATACGTCACAAGATATCGGATCCAATCAGTAAAAATGAATGACTAACGGCGAGTCTACAAGAAGTTCATTGTGTAGCCTACTATCTTGCTGCAAAGTGTCTTATCAGATCCTAGCAACAAAACAGATCCGACTGAAGAGGATTTAATGCAAGATGGAGAGAGAAAAAAAAAAGGATTATCATATCTAGCAAAGCTTAACGCCGCTTAACGCTGCAATCAGGTCATGGTTTTTCTTGCTAGAAACTCTTACTGGATATGGAATTTTTGGATTATCACTGGTTATACAAGTCGAGGGAAGATAAAAGGGGTGGAACATTTCCAGTAAATTTCTGGCAACTTTCAATGGGAACTTCATCTGGGGAATTTGGGAAATATTCCAAGTACTTACCAGGAAACTGACCAGGAATTTATGCGAATTAATAAAATTTTTTAAAAGTAATTCATAAATAATTATATTGTTTCTCATAATGTATGTTTGATCATAAGCTGACATGCATGCGAACAAATACAGATAAAAAAAATACATTTTTGAATTATTTAATTAATGTTTAATTTATTATTAAAAATTTTTATTGTTTATTTTGTTGCACAGCAGCATACAAACACCACAATGCCGCTTTAAATAAATTTGTATAATATTTATGAAATTTTTGTGAATACTCAACATTTTTTTACATTGTTTTGTGTGCAGGATTCAAGAAATGATGTGTTATGATATGGAGGAAGATTTTTTCTCCCAACTACATTAAAAGGTCCCTGCTATGGGCAAACCTGCAATTATGTAAATTCCCAGTTTATTCCCCTTTGAAATTTTCCAGTCTTGAAAATTCCTGTAATTTTGCAAACTTACTTCTGAAATTTTTTTTTTTTGCAAAAATCCTTTACCCAAAAATAAGACTAGTTAGAAGTGGTGGCAATAATTGGAATGAAATTTGATGTTAAATAAAAAGTCATAAATTCCAAATATTGCTCAAATTAAATCTTTAAAATCAAGAAGTGCAGTGCATCAGATGACCACTGTCAAAAGACTTTACACGTATTGTGTTTTAAAACCCCGTTCAAATGTACACCTCTGGAGCGAGTGGTACCTGAGGAAAAGCGCCAAGTGCTTGACCAGGGCCCTCAGATTCTTCTCGGGCATATGCATCTTCCCAAGAATCTCTGGAAGCTTCACTGCAGAGGAAATGTTTACAAAAAAAAAAAAAGTAAATAAACAAGAAATTAAAAAAAAAAACATGAGAAATTTACATTAGATGATACGAACTACACTTAATAAAAGTATACAGTATTTAAGCTTAATTCTTCCATGAAGACGTTCGTCTTGTTATTGTCTAGACTATGAAATCCGAGTGCGCTTCAGGAGTATATTGGAACACCGGACACGCAAGCTTGAGCAATTTAGAACTTCTAATGCATGCTGCAGATCCCTGGTGTTCTACTTACGAGGGCTCTGACTCTTATCTTACTGATAGGTGAAGTACATTAAGCAAAGTGAACGGAAGCTGATGGACGAGTTGGTGCCGATTCAACGCGCAGGTATGTTTTCCGTAACGCAGAGAACGATAACTAGGGATGTGCGACTTCATGACAGAGTCAGACGCGATTCGCGTCTCGGTTCATAGCCTACGATACGATACGCTAAAAGATGCATTTAAAGCGCCAACCGATGTGATGAGATAAGATTCACACCGGTTACGATGACGTGCGATCGATTTGATTTAACACAATGCAATTTAATGCAATATGAAGCAAAGATAAAAAGTATGATGCTATGCAATTTAATAAATGGTACAGATAGTTTGCTTTTACTTCTTTGGTTTAGATAGAAAGCAAATCACAAATAAGCACTTTCCAAGTTTGCTTTGTAGAATTCAAAAGCTATATTTATATTAAGCTTGTAATCTTGCGTACCCGTGTAGATTTATTCATTAGTAGAGACTCAAAGCGCTTTTGTACGTCGCTCTGGATAAGGGCGTCTGCTAAATCCTGCAAATGTAAATTTACCTAATAAATTCATATTCACAAACAGGGCTTTGTACAAAAAAAAAAATAAATAAAAATAAAAAATTCTAGCTCCAGGATGACGCAGCTCTACCTCTGCCATGTTAATCTGTATTCTATGTGATTCTCAGCACACGTCTCGGTCTCCGTAGTGTTGTGATGCGTCATTCGCGTAGCGGCAGCGGTGCCGAGTACGAGCTTGAGAAACAGTTGAGCGAGGAGAAAACTACCCACCCATTAAATTGGTCACATGCTAAATAATAAAAGAATAGCGAATTCTACTAAGAATTATATATACAACGCCAAAAGAGCATTTTTCCAGATTAACTTTTATGCCAATGCATAAAAATCGACTGTCTAATGCTAACGATGTTCTCCCAGATCCCCCATCTGCAGTATGACTTAAATAACGGACAGCAAGGACAAGTTCCTTATATATCTACAATTCATTTATTTCCCATTGCTTTTTGGTTCGTTTCATCGGAGTACAACAGGAAGAGCGATCCAACTAGAATTAGCGTTCGTGCACCGAATACGCAAGCGTTCTAATACTCACCGAACAGGCGGAGGAGATGCTGCGAGCCGTAGAGGTAGGACGGAGGTGGAGGCTGATCGCTCAGGGGGTAGTTATCAGGAGTCAAACGCCAACTCAGCACCTGCAGTGGGAACAGGATGACATTCAGTCTCTCGGATAACGAACCAGAAATCTCTGAGCGTCTTGTTGTAGAAACGCACACTGGGTGCTCGTCAGGACGTATGAATTTACTCTGATCACATGTTCTGAGGGTGAACAAAATTTTTGGCACCTGCTCTAAATTCAACAATCGTAATTATAATCTGGACAAAATACACGAGCAATGAGAAAATCAGTATGCTGGGACACGTTTCTCACTGCTAAGAAAAGATGCTGAATAAGTAACTGCTGGTTTGATGAGGCGAGCAAACGGTTACAGTATATAAAAAGAATCTCCAGTATCTGTAATAATCAGAAGTTCCTTTAAACACTATTCAATCTGTTTCCTTGCATTGCATCCAGAAAATATTCACAGCGCTTCGTTTTTCTTTCCGGATTTTGTTACGTTACAGTCTTATTCCATTCATTATTTTCCTCAAATGGCTACAAACAAATTCTGCATAATGCCAACGTCAAAGAAGTTGAAAATGTATTAAAAAATAAAAATGTACAAAAATATTTACAGCTTTTGCCATGACACTCAAAATTGAGCTCAGTTGCATCCTGTTTCCACTGATCATCCTTGAGATGTTTCTACAAATTGTTTGGAGTCTGGCTGTAGTAAATTCAGTCGATGGGAAATGATTTGAAGGCACACACCGGTCTATATGAGGTCCCACAATTAAAAGTGCATGTCAGAGCACAAACCAAGCCATGAAGTCCAAAGATGTGTCTGTAGACCCCTGAGATAGGATTGTATTAAGGGTACAAAAACAACATACATTTCTGCAGCACTGAAGGTCCCAATATAATAGAAGACATTTGGAACCACTAGGACTCTTCCTAAAGCAGGACGTCTGGCCAAACTGAGCGATTGGGAGAGAAGGGCCTTGGTCAGGGAGGTGACCAAGAACCCGATAGTCACTCTGAAACAGCATTACTCTGTGGAGAGAGGAGAACCTTTGAGAAGAACAACCATCTCTGCAGCAATGCACCAATCAGGCCTGTATGGTAGAGTGGCCAGACGCCTGGAGGACTCGTAGATCATAAGAAACAAAAATCTCTGGTCTGATTAAACAAAGATCTAGGGTTAGTGTAATCACCTGGCCAATACCATCCCACAGTGAAGCATGATGGTGGCAGCATCATGCTGTGGGGATGTTTTTCAGCAGCAGGAACTGGGAGACTATTTAAGATTGGGAGTTAGATGAATGGAGCAAAGTACAGAGACGTCCTTAATGAAAACCAGCGCTCTGGACCTCAGACTGGGGTGACGGTTCATTTTCCAACAGGACAACGACCCCAAGCACACAGCCAAGATAATAAAGGAGTGGCTACGGGACGACTCTGTGAATGTCCGTGAGTGACCCAGCCAGAGCCCAGACTTCAACACGATTGAACATCTCTGGAGAGATCTGAAAATGGCTGTGCACGGACACGCTTCCCATCCAACCTGATGGGGCTTGAGAGTTCTCCTCAGAAGAATGGAAGAAACTGCCCAAAAATAGATGAGCCAAGCTTATAGCATCAAACTCAAAAAGACTTGAGGCTGTAATTGGTGCCAAAGGAGCTTCAACAAAGTATTGAGCAAAGGCTGTGAATACTTATGTACATGTGTTTTTGTTTGTTTTTTTTTTAATTTGCAAAGATTTTAAACAAGCTTCTTTTACATTGTCATTATAGGGTATTGTTTGTAGAATTTCAATAAATTAATCAATTTAATCCATTTTTGAATAAAGCTGTAAGATAAAACGGGGAAAAAGTGAAGCCCTGTGAATACTTTCCGGATGCTCTGTATGTTTTCAGACAGGAAAGTAATTTTAGGATGGTAAGGTTTATGGTTTCTCGAGAATTTTTAATCACGTAAATTCTAACTTGCTTCACAATTACAGTGCCCTCCACAATTATTGGCACCCCTGTTTAAGATGTGGTCGTGGACTTCTAAAAATTCTCCTTTTTTTTTTTAAAACAACATAGAACCCAAATGCAAAAAAAGAGAAAAATCCAACCTTTTATTTAAGTACATTACTTTGGTGGGAAAAAAAAAAAAAAAAAAAAAAAAAAAAATCACACATTTAGAAGAAAAAAAAAAACTTGAAATCATGTGTGCCACAATTATTGGCACCCCTAACAATTCCTCTGAAAAATTTAATTGTTTTTTTTTTTAAATATATTTTTCTGTAGTTGCTAAGGTTGGTCAGGGTATCTAGGGACTTTTCATTAGTAATTCATGATTTCCTGTTTCCCTGGGGTATAAATATGACGTGACACAGAGGCCTAATTCTCTTACCCATTTGTCAACGTGGCAAAGACAAGAGAACACACCATTCAAGTAAGGCAGATGTGTGTCGACCTTCATAAGTCAGGCAATGGCTACAAGAAAATAGCCACTCGCCTTAACTTGCCGGTATCTACAGTCAGAGGAATCATTAAGAAGTTTAAAACAACTGGAACAGTGACAAACAAGGCTGGAAGAGGTCCCAAGTTTATCTTGCCACAACGCACAGTGAGGAGGATGGTAAGAGAAGTAAAAAAATTTCCCAAGCTCACCGTCACAGAATTGCATCAAAGAGTGGCATCTTGGGGTCACAGAGTCTCCAAAACAACCATCAGACGCTCTCTACATGCCAACAAGCTGTTTGGGAGGCATGCAAGGAAAAAGCCTTTTCTCACTAACACTCACAAACGTAAACGCCTGGAGTTTGCTAAGCGGTACTGGGACTTCAACTGGGATCGTGTGCTTTGGTCAGATGAGACTAAGATTGAGCTTTTTGGCAACAAACACTCTAAGTGGGTCTGGCGTAAAACAAAAGATGAGTATGCCGAAAAGCACCTCATGCCCACCGTGAAGTATGGTGGAGGATCTGTGATGCTGTGGGCCTGTTTCTCTTCCAAAGGCCCTGGGAACCTTGTTAGGGTGCATGGCATTATGAACGCTTTGAAGTACCAGGATATTTTAAATAAAAACCTGATGGCCTCTGCCAGAAAGCTGAAGATGGGTCGTCATTGGGTCTTTCAGCAGGATAATGATCCAAAACATGTGGCAAAATCTACACAAAAGTGGTTCAGCAGTCACAAACTCAAGGTCCTCCCATGGCCATCTCAGTCCCCAGACCTCAACCCAATCGAAAACCTGTGGGGCGAGCTAAAGAGAAGAGTGCATAAGAGAGGACCCAGGACACTGGATGATCTAGAAAGATTGTGCAAAGAAGAATGGTCAAAAATCCCTCTCTCTGTGTTCTCCAATCTTGTGAAATGTTATAGGAGGAGATTAAGTGCTGTCTTGTTGGCAAAAGGAGGTTGTACAAAGTATTAACATCAGGGGTGCCAATAATTGTGGCACACATGATTTCAAGTTTTTTTTTTTTCTAAATGTGTGATTTTTTTACCACCAAAGTAATGTACTTAAATAAAAGGTTGGATTTTTCTCTTTTTTTGCATTTGGGTTCTATGTTGTTTTAAAAAAGGAGAATTTTTAGAAGTCCACGACCACATCTTAAACAGGGGTGCCAATAATTGTGGAGGGCACTGTAAATGTGACTATAAACAGACATTAATACATTGTTAAATACAAAAAAATTAATTTCTCCTTTTTTTTGTTACTTAATTTCATGCAGGTTTTTATGTATCTTGCACTTTTACCACTGCACATCAAAGCCTTGCTCAGTGAAATGTTGCACTGATGGTTGATCTTTAGCAAGTTTCTCTACACGTGATCGCTGACGCACAAACAGTGTGACTATCAGATTCTTGGTCACCAAGCTTCTCTTTTAGGACGAGTCCTGGTTGTTAAAATTTCTCCTATTCAAGAATTATGAAGGCTGTTCTTGAGAACCTTTTCAAAGAGTTGTGCTTTGAAACAACCCTGTCTCCAAGCTCTGCACTCTGCCTTTGACCTCATATCTATTAACGAGAATTGAGTTGTTCTCCAAATCTAAGTATAGAAACATCTCAAGGACGATCCAGGGAAAGTTTCATCGCAAACAATATGAGAATCAATAGCAAAGTGCTGGTTAATTTCAGAGTGTAGATTTAATGTAGAATAATCAACGCAATTTTGCATATACGGCTGCCATGCAAGAAGTTGAAAAAAAAAAAAAATTAATGTGTCTGAATCTATCCATCAATCTCTATATCAATCTACACACCATATCTTGCTCCATTAACACCTAAATTAACCATGTTTTTTTCCATACACATAAAACACATGGCAAATAATAGCACTTTTTCTTGCACACTCTTAGCACTCATTATTCAACCCCACCATTAGTTTTTAAACCTTTTACAATATACAATCTATAACATGATTTTTTTTTTGTTCCCACAAGCCATGATCGTTATTGACATGTCGACCCTGGAGCACTCAAACATGGTCTATTTAAATGGACTATCCAGAGTGGGGTTTACTAGATTTAAATGTACGTAATCTTTTTTGCAGGTTATTCGGCACAGATAGTCAATTGCTAGAACTATCGGCAAACGTATGGGCAATTATCCACGAGTATAGTTTTTCCAGGTTACGGTTCGCTGTCATTACGAGAGCGGCCTCTAGAGGCGAATCACTGACATGACGTCTTTTTTTTTTACACGAGAGACTGCACGTTGCACGGAGAGCGATATAGTACATTTATAATCGATTAATTATTTAATTGATTCAATATTGTTTACATTTGTAATAAAGCCCAGTTCTATTTTACATGGCGTGTTTTACTTTTTTTTTTTTTCATCCAGTATCCATTTTAAAAACCCTTGGTTGATTAAAAACGTTATCAGCAAGTACAATTAAATCTAGCTTATCGGTAAAATACACGGTCAGTCGACCTCTAGTATGAATGATTTTCCATTTCCAGGGGCATGAACATGTGCTTAACCTCACACTTGATGCCTATAGAGCATCTCATTTTTATGGTACCCTTTTCTGGCTACAAGCTTCTGATTCTTAGTTGCTGATTCTCTGTTTCACACTTTACTTGTACTGCATGCACATAAACGTGCTTCAGCTTACAATGAGTTTTTCTAAACACTGTGACTCAGCATTTTTTGAGCAAGAGCAAGTAGAAAAATACTCAATATCAGGTTAATAAAGGTTATTTGAGGATGCAAATAGTGAATAACCGTGACATCACAGGATCAATGAGAGATTCTTGGCCATGTTTAAGAAGGAACCTTAACCTCTCTTTAATAAATGCGAGGCATCTGGACTGGATGTAAACACAGCTTTTATCCTCTGTAAACATAAATGTGCTGAACATTGTGCAGATGTTTTCTACAGAATTTCCACAGCCTGCGTGATACATTGGCACGTAAAAGCAATCACACGGCAGGGGTCTGGTTTCAGCTGTAAAACTCTACTCCATGTTCTCTTTATTTCATGCCCACACCTAATGTGCAGAAGTATACACCAATCACGTTTTCAAAGTGGTTTCTTACAGCCGAGCGATTTCAAAAACATGACGACCAGCGCCATCTAGTGGACACTTGGCTGCATTTTCTTGAAATCCTTTACCACTAGTGCAAACATTCGATGGTAGATCTATAATCTAATGTGAAAACATAATGGCAGCAAAAACAGAGTGTGCACAGCATATTCTTTCCCTGTCCCTCAAGTGCAAAACCTCCTTAATTGCATCTGCTTGGCTCTTGCTCCTTCCTGCTGAAAAGACTCTATACCTTGGAGTCTATTGAAAGCACTTTTGATGAAATTTCTTCAATGTATTTTGCAATTAAAACATAAATGGGATAAAATAAAATGAGCTTTATCCAAGTAGCCCAAAAGCATCAGCATATTTTTGGACTGAGCTATTTAGTTGTTTGGGACTCGATCAACCTGAGCAACCTTCAGCGCATAATCCATTAGTGGCTTCATCCAACATTCTGACTTCGCTCCGAGTTGTTCATATGGATTACTACAAGCTTTAGCAACAACAGAGTGACTGTAAATGGGAATCTGAGACACGTCCTATTCTTCCAATGTTATTCCATTCACAAAATCTTCAATCAATCATTAAAAACAGCCCTTTCCCTTCCACTGCTTTATGTTCTATTAGACTGGCTGAGATCTCTGAATGTTGCTTCAGATTCCATCATATTATTTATCAAATGACTCCAATGTTACAATTTCATTATAAGAAAAATAAAATAAAACTGACAATTAATTTCTCTTTGACTTCCAGGTTAGGATTCAAAATACTGTAAAAATTGATCATATTTGGTACTGTCAGCTTTTGAGCAATGCACTTTATACGATTAAACAAATAGAAAAAATAAACAAATAAGTCACTATTTTTCGTGCTCGAATATTGAATATAAAAAAGTCCATTAAAAAGGTGGAATGCACAAAGCAAACAAACACTCTCAAAGTAAAATTACGTTGTCAGGCAAAGGCACGTGTCTTGAAAAAGAAAAAAACCTGTTTACTACCAGTCAGTTTTAAAAACGCACCTCGTTCAGTTCGTTGTTCCGCCGACTCTCGAGCCCTGAGAACACACCGCTGCCGTCTTTACTCGGTGTGAGGGGCAGAGGCGAGGACGAACCACTGTGAACTGGCGTTCCTGTTTTGTTTTTAAGAAAACAAAACAAAAAAAAAAAACAAGAGATTACCAAAAAAATTTTTTTGTCACAATCATTTTAAGGCTGAACAGCGCCCTCTAGTGGATTTAATCATGTAACCCGCTCAGAAGAAGACCAAGTTGCACTCCATGGCTACTGAACTCCCAGTGGCCTCATTCAGCAAAAAGTGTTCAGGATTGGATTAAGGAACATGACAAAGTTCAAGGCGTTGACATGGCCTCCAAATTCCCCAAACCTCAATCCGATAATGAATCTGTGCCAATGTACAACACAGCTTCTAGGACTTAAAGTCTTGGTGACAAGGAACCCCAGCACACCTTCAGAACTCCAGGCCTTAACACAACCCAGTAGTTGAAGTGGCACAAAGAGAACTACACAATATCAGGCAGTACAAACGTGTTACTTTTCCAGATCCTAAAACAAGTGTATGTGCAAGGAGCTGGTTTAAGGTGTAAAGATGAAGGTTCACTCACTCTTCTCCAGATTGAGGAAGAACTTGGGCAGTGGAGTCGGGACTTCGGCGAGTCTGCGTTTGGGTTGAGGTGAGGTGTTGCTGCTGCCTCCTCCCCCCTCGGCACTCTTCTCCCCCCCGGAAGTGTTGCGTGTGGAGCGTCTCAGAGAGTGCGTGCTGTCTGAATCGGGATTAGTGCAGCGGCGGCGTTTCGGTGTTGTTGCAGTGATAACGGGCGAGGCGGAGGTCTCGTTGTGAGCGGAGTGGCCGTCTGTGGACTGAGGAGTTGACGGGTTCAGGCTTGGACTTGGAGAGCGCTCACCGAGAGACCTAAAACACAACAGTTAAAACAAATAGGATAGAATTCAAATCTGTTCTTGTTTGCTAAACTCACTAAAGACAAACGAGTGTTTAAAGAAACTCCAGCATAGAACAGGCTTTTAAACTATTCGTTTCTAGAAAGTTCTTGAAAAGCTGCAGACGTGTGTGTGTGTGTGTGTGTGTGTGTGTGGGTATAAATATAAATAACACACACACACACTTTGCCCAAACAAACAGGGAACGTGGTTTCAGCTTTTTATTTTAATGGAAGATTGCTAATGATTTGAATGCTGTCAGAGTGAAGCATTGTGGTGGAAGGGTGGAGACACGGGGGGTGACGATAGGAATCGTGCGCTTGGTTCTAAAAGATTAGAAACGGCCCTGTTAACAGAGGATGTAACAGACACCGGAGAGAGCGAGAGAGAGAGAGAGAGAGAGAGAGAGAGATAGATAGATAGATACCGGGCACAGCTGACAGCGAGTATAAAGTGTGTGGGAAAGCGGAGGTTGCCAGGTGAAGGCACGGCAATCCGCGAGTGTGCGCGTTTTTTGCTTTGGCGTCAACTAAAGGTGTGTGTTACCGTGAGTGGGGGTGTGTCTCGGCGTGAGTATGAGAAAAATAAACACGTGTAAACTCGAGAAGAAACAAGTAGAAAAGCGAACTGACGCTTACCTACATAATTCTGCATTAGTCAGTTTAACTCTTCACACTGAATTGTGTACTAAACCAACTCAACTGAGCAGAAAGTCACAGGCTGGACTTCTTCTCATCACCGCCATGACGCATGCACACAAAACTCCTTCAGATTTCCACCTCACCTGGTAGAGCATCCTGCAGTATCTCCGATAGGCTGGAAGAACTTGGACGAGCTGACCTTCTTGAACTGGGCTTGCTCGTTGGGATACAGAAGGATCATGGGTAAGGTGAAGTCGAAAGTGATCCTCAGGCCGTCCACCATTTCTTTACAGAGCTCCTCGCTGTGGGGAGGGGAAACGCAACGGAAAACATTATCAACCCAAGAAGTCAACGGCAACATCTGTGAACATGGCAATATAACATACCTAGAACAGGGAACCATTGCTGACTTTTAAAAATGTATTGTAATGTTTCTTACTTTGCTGACACATTTTAGTTTTTCTGTGTGTGTGTGTCACATGCTGTCATGTCTTTGTTGTGTAATGTTTTTTGATCACTCTACAAAAACCCCTAATATACAATCCATATCATTTGTACTGCAGTATTTACTCCATGAGGAAGATCAAGTGTACTTACTTTTTCTCAGGTGGCACATAGTGCGGGCTCATGGTGGACTGCGTGGAGCTCTGAGGATGGCGAAAGCGTTCGTTGGCAGAAAAAGCGGCGTTTATGGTGAAGTGTTTGACGTACGACTCGAGGATGTTCACTATGTTCATCTGACATGGCAGCTTCACCAGCTACACACAAGCAGGAGAAGATTCCAGTTTTAAAATGTAACAAAAAAACAATCAGCTGGTGTCTCAGGATGCATCTCGATCCCTCTGAGGATATGCTCACGTTCAGTAGTTGTAACATCTGAACTCACTTTTTTGTGATACCATGGTAACAGTGAAATTAAACGCTTTTCTGTCCGAAAAAAAAAGCCGACGATAACCCTTCTTTTCAACTACTTCAACAAATATTGCGCAAATAAATCCCAGGTGCTGTGGCCAATTAGAGTCTGGAGTAGGGCTGAAACGTCACCTCGAGGAACTCTAGAAATTCGAATACTAAAATGCAGCAAGGCAATTATTTGCTTTGTTTAGTCCATTTAACTACACATGAAGCACTGCGTTTCCCGATGGAACATTATTACTGACGCACCACCCGCTAAAAACTGTAGAGCTCTGGACAGGAAAACACTACAGAAGCCCGTTTCCGACTCAAAAAAAAGTGTTTGCCTAATTTTTCTCGCACTTCTGACTATATTTCTCGCAATTCCGGGATTTTTTTTTTATCTGTCACCACCTCTGTAGATACAAACATCTTTACACAGAGAAAATTAAATGTGCTCCAATCAACAATTTTTATCCACTCATAAATCAAAAGAAACGACTTTTAGGATTTCGCAAAATGTTAGTTGAGTAAAAAGTGAGATATTTATGAAATAATGTGAAGTTAAAATAAAAGTCTCCCCAAACATTAAAGATTCTGTCCACCACTGCTGGCCAGCCTCCACCTACTCAATAAATATTAGCGGTGTTATTCTTTACTATATTATACATTAATATAATACTTATTTGCACTTTACTGAGTCATTAATTGTTACACTTTATGGGGGGAAAAGTATTGGGACACTCAACTGTTTCCGCAAAATTGTAGTCAAACAACTGTATAAAAGATGTCTTTGGATGCCATAGGAGAACATTTTTCCTTCACTCCTTCTACTACTTCTTCTTCTTCTTTCAGCTTCTCCCATTAGGGGTCGCCACAGCGAATCATCCATCTCCATACTACTCTGTCCTCTAAATCTGCCTCTTTCAAACCAACTACCTGCATGTCTTCCCGCACCACATCCATAAACCTCCTCCTTGGTCTTCTTCTTTTCCTCCTTCCTGGTGGCTCCATCCTCAGCATTCTCCTACAGATATACCCCATATCCCTCCTCTGCACATGTCCAAACCATCTCAATCTCGCCTCCCTCACCTTGTCTTCAAAACATCCTACATGCGCCGTCCCTCTGATAAACTCGTTTCTAATCCTGTCCATCCTCATCACTCCCAACAAAAACCTCAACATCTTCAGCTCTGCTACCTCCAGCTCCACCTCCTGTCTTTTACTCAATGCCACTGTCTCTAAACCATGCAACACTGATATCACTCTTCTCCACCCACTCCACCCTGCCTGCAATCTTTACTTCACTTCTCTAACACACTCTCCATTACTTTGCACTGTTGACCCGAGGTACCTGAACTCCTCCACCTTCTCCACCTCTTCTCCCTGCAACCGCACCCCTCCACTGTGATCCCTCTCATTCACACGTTTTCCTTCACTTGAACTAGGAGACCCAAAACCTGTTCAGAAAGCTCCAGCTCATGAAGATATGGTGTACATGAGCTGGAGTGGAAGACGTTAAATGGCCTGCTATAAAGCTCTCAATCCTATTTAACACATTTGGGACGGATTGGATCAATGGCTACACCTCAGGTCTTCTTAAATCGCTACAATCACACTTCACAATTGCATTAATGGTGTGCTGCATTTCTGCACTGTGTCTTGACGTAACAGCGTATAACCTGGCATGCTGACTAATACCTTTTTCCTCTTGTTGATGTAGTAGCAGTCATCCTCCAGCTTCTTCTTCAGCACATCAGGGATGTCGATGTTGATCGCGATGCTCTTCTCCTCGCTCTCCCTTTTCGTGTGCACCTCCTGCTCTTCTTTCTGCAACCAAAAGAACAGACAAGCTCATCAAACCGAACTTGAGTAAGTAAATTAACTTAATCTCTTAGACTCCTTTGATTCACAGAAACGGTGTAGCTTTTAACCCTCTAATGCCAAATCGATCACTTTCCTCAAAAACCTGTGTATAGAATCTGAGACTTGTCTTCTGCCCCTAATGGATCTTTCTATGCACTGCAGTCAATAACAGGCTTCAGTCAGGTTTTTTCCAATATGGCTGACTTGCTTTATTTATTTATTTATTTATTTTGCAGGAACGTTTTGCTGATTTCGAAAAAGTTGTGGTAAAAATTAAGTTTTTACAGGATGTTATAGTGAAATTGTGTTAAAAATATATGTATCGAATATGACAGCGGGTATATAAGGTAATGTATCTTAGTCATCAATGCATTGCAGTTCAGATAATAAATAAAACGGAAATAATGTAATGTAAGTTATGTATTCTTTCTGTGCAGCCCGGTACCAATTGACCCACAGACCGGTGCCGGTCCGCGGCCCAAGATTTGGGGACCACTGATGTAAAGGTTCGGAGTTGCCTTAACTGGGTTTCTTGCTTTAGTAAAATGGTTTTCACTCTCCATATGTGAATTTATGTGATTTATCTTAAGTTTCATCTTAGTTTCACAAAAACCTAACATTAACATGGGCATGTAGACGATTTATACCCACTCTATTTGATTTTGGATATAATGTAACATTGTCAGGTGGAAATAATGAAATAAACATGTACCATTTCATCTAAATCCTCAGACGACTCGCTCTCGCTTTTTAAAGTCTCCGGGTCGGAATTGTCCTCGTCACCGTCTTCAGATGATGAAATCAAAGCTGTTCAAAGGAAAAAATAAAATAAATCAATCATGTTGACCCTCAAGTGAAAACTCAAACCAATAAATAACCAAAAAGATTTTTGCTTTTGAAGCGAATGACCCGAATAACACAAAATCTGAACAAGCCAATAAGCGAAACCAGTGCAAATAAAAGCGTCTACACTGTTATAGATCAGCAAAACTTACGGTCATCGCTCTCGTCCTTTTCTTCTTCGGGTAAACTTTTTAGCACGGAGTTAACGCCTGGCAAACGACAACGCCGCTTCCTCCATCCTTTTCTCCTCCTGTACAAAAACATATAACTAAAGGTAAACGTTTTTACGTTTCATTTCAGTGAAGAGAAACACTACGAAGAACACGTTAGTCCTTTTTATTTTGTATTGTGTGCTTCAATTTACAATAAAAACAATGTTTTGGTCTTTTGTTTTTGGGGGTGGGAGTGGTAGCTCAGTACATTCTCACCACTGTCGGGCCCCTGAGCAAGGCCCCTAAGTCGCTTTTGATAAACATGTCCAATAAATGCTACAAATGTATATCAAATATTCAATAATAGGTTTGAGAACACAAACACACGAAAGACATTGTGCGCCGGAGCACACAATTAAACGAATAGGCCACGCCCCTGTGCGGTCACGTGATCCTGGTTTAACAAATAAGAACAGCCTTAAGGTTGTGAGCGCCATTTTTTTTTTCTTTATTATACAGTGGCACTAACGTGTGTACAATATAAACAGCATGCCTGCGTCAATACAAAATGAATGAACATTTTAGCCACAATCACTTGGTGAAAAAGTAAAGAAATTATTAATAAAGACACCGGGATTAAATCCGGACCTACATGCGAGCCAAAGCCTTCCGAGCCAGTTTACGCTGCAGCTTGCGGTTGTCCTCGGAATCTCGGAGAACATGATCCTCTGCAGCCCAGCGATCCCAGCTGAGGAATGGAGACAGAATTATAGGGTCAGTCAGCACGTCTGGTCCCGGCGTGACAAAGCAGGAGGACATTTCTTTCCTGCTAGTACCCTAAAATCGAGTAGTGTGTCTTGGCTTTTATTAGCTCAATTCCCCCCTGATTGCTAGCATGCTAACGGCTAAGTCAGCTGTGTGTGTGTGTGTTACCTCCGGTTCCAGCCGTTGAAATGAATCAGATATTTAGGGATCCGCTTTCCCTTCTCATCCTTTCCCACTACAATGTCCACCACCTACAAAACACAATCGGTTTACGCGTTAAGGTGGCAACCATTAAAAAAGGAAAAATCACACCGCTTATTTGCCCCCTGATCCCCCCTTTTTTTCCCCTCTGCTCCTGCTGCTATTACACCCAATCCAACCTCGCTCCAACGGCAGCGCTTTCGAGTGACGTCATCCACCTCACTCAGCCGGAGTGGGTTTTTTTTTTTTCGTGCTCCCTTCACGAGCTCCTCCGCATTGTATTGTTTCCCAGCAAATTAATAAATAATTTTTGCGATTTCATATAACTAACATTACCTCACTATAGATAAACAGCACGTTGGGAAAACACCAAGCTGTACAGTACTGGACATATTCCTAAAATATGCATTGTGTGTGTACATAATGTGGAATATTGCTGCCAGGGTCTGTGTAATAAAGGAAACCATTCTTATGAACTACTAACAGACCTATCGTTTTGTTTGCAAATTATAGAAGCAGAATGATCACGAGTGAGACAAAACGATTTTTTCCCTTCCCAATGAAGACATTCTTTAGTTCTGCTTAGCACAGGAACTAATCTGGAAAACAATTCCGACCGCACGTGAATGCAGCGTAAGTCGCACAGGTTGTTTGGGGTAAAAGCTGTTCATCTAAAACCAACACAAAAAAAAAAAAAGCAACACAATTTTTTTTAAATCTTTCTCTGATATATAAATGCATGCATGTCGTGCTATTGAATTCCCACTATGCATACGCATTAATAATAATGATTATTATTATTATGCTTGTTATAAATATTGTTAATTTACTATTCAACCCAAAAAACATACACAGCAATGCCAGGGGTATATGAAAGAAACTAGAGATGTATATTAAAAGAATGCAAAAATATGCAAACAGATGACAAA
>NC_060907.1:13625991-13795991 GCF_014805685.1 Silurus meridionalis
GGGGTCGCTACAGCGGATCTTCCGTCTCCATACCCCCCAGTCCTCTACATCTGCCTCTTTCAACCCAACAAAAATAAAAATTAAATTATTATTAAAAATTATTCCTAATACATTTGTATAGATTCTATTTTAATCAATGCTGTTCATGATGATAATAAGAGCAACCGCTTATGTTATGTTTATTGATTTGTTTAATGTTGTTTGTTTAAAAATGATTGTTCTTCTGTCATTAATGCGCCACACCACAGGCATGTTTATTGTACTTCTCTTATGGGATTATTGAATTTTGACATCCTGAGGTTCTCCACAAGAGGTCGCTCTGTCTTCATTCTTCCTTAACCCCAAAAATAAAGTTCTTTCATTTATATTAAAGAAATCCAAACCCTTAAACCCCTGCTGTAAACTGTACCTGTCAAAGTCAACATAAATACTACAGGTGTCAAATTATAGCCAGATATATACATAGACATGGAAGAGAATTCCCTCAGAAGCAGTATATTATTATATGAACAACAACAAAAAAGAAAGACCGAAATCAAAAAGGCAAATCATTTAATGGCCTTAATACCAAATCATTGGTTTATGTTTATAGTCTTCTTGTATGCAAAGGTAAAATTCTGAACAGGGTTACAACGTTTGTTATAATATTTAACATGACGGGTTCACAATTTTTCAAGCTACTTATCGACTTTGAACAAAAGGCCGACTCTTTATTCTGTAAAAGATCTGTCCAGGTTCACGCACAAGACTCAAACATGGGGAAAAACAAAAGAAAAACGATCCCATACTAAATTAAAATTTTATTCTCAATCATTTTTTGACCAGTGGTTTGATGTTAAGACCACTGAAAACAAAGTGACCACAGATTTGGAGGCACACAATTATATTGAATGTCTTTGGATGCAGTAGCATTATATTTTCCCTTCACTTGAACTAGGAGACCCAAACCTGTTCCAGAATGACTATGCTCCTGAGCACAAAGCGAGCTCCATGAAGATATGGTGTACACGGGTTGGAGTGGAAGATCTTATTCAAATCTCCACAGGCACACTCCAGAATTACAGATGAGGAAGGTGAAGCTTATTATAACAAAAAGGGGAGTAAATGTGGAATGGCAACTTTTTAAAAAAAGCACATATGAATCTTATGGTTAGGTGTCCACAAAATGTTTTGTCCATATTACCAAGAACATCAGGGAAAAAGACCTTATTTCCATTGTGATAACTCAGACACTTCACCAACTAACTAAACACTTGCCCTTTACTACAATTATCTTTCTTTTTTTTATATTAGATAATTTACACAATTACATTTAGGCATCTGAATCTACTGTATATATCGAGTGCACCATACCGTACAGCATGAATCACACTGTTACCTTTACCTCAACCTACGGTACCGTAATTCCTATTAATTTCATTTACTTTATTATTATTTACACTACTGATAAACATCATACTGTTTAGTCAGACCTTTAAATTTTTACATTAATTTTTGAACATTTGGCAACTCCTGCACTTGTACTAGGACACTGACAATACTTTTTAAGACTCAATATGTGCACCTGTCCTATCTCCTAAATGAAACAATATATATATATATATATATATTATGATTTGTGTAATTAAATATGGTTAAAGAGTTTGATTGTTTGTTTATTTTTTATTATGTAATGATCTTTTTAGTGTTTCCATGCCAACATGTGGTCAGAGTTTAGATGTGGTCTCCTTTCATCAGATAATCTTCCAAACAAAGTCGTAATAGTGTTCTAGTGCTTCAGATTTGTTCCTGCCAATGAACGATTGCTTTTGAAGACCATTGGTGTGTTTTGTGTACATGTTTGTCTGTGTGTTTGTGTGTGTGTGTGTGTGTGTGTGTGTGTGTGTGTGTGTGTGTGTGTGTGTGTGTGTGGTACACTCAGGAGTTTGGTAACCACAACATGCAAACAAACCATGCAGGGTTTTTTTTTTTTTTTTTTTTTTATAAACTCAATGAATAAATAAAATTACAAAGTCTCTATACTCCCCTGTCCTCTACATCTGTCTCTTTCAAACCAACTACCTGCATGTCTTCTCTCAACACATCCATAAACCTCCTTCTTGATCTTCCTTTTCTCCTCCTTCCTGGTGGCTCCATCCTCAGCATTCTCCTACCGATATACCCCATGTCCCTCCTCTGCACATGTCCAAACCATCTCAATCACACCTCCCTCACCTTGTCTCCAAAACGTCCTACATGGGCTGTCCCACTAATAGATTCATTTCTAATCCTGTCCATCGTCGTCACTCTCAATGAAAATCTCAACATCTTCAGCTCTGCTACCTCCAGCTCCACCTCCTGTCTTTTACTCAATGCCACTGTCTCTAAACCATACAACATCGCAGGTTTTACCACAGTCCTATAAACACAAAGTCAATTAGAACAATGTCTCTATTTAGCGTATATAAAGTATATACAGTGCTTTGGAAAGGTTCGTATGGTGAAGTCCAGAAGTCCAGAAGGAACTGAAATTTGTTGAAGTATGGAATGGTAGCCATGTTGGTTCAGTATTTCTTTGACCCAAAATAAGTCTCCAACCATCACTGTTTCAAAACAACCTTAACCTATTCATCTTCCGCCTCCTTGTTCAACCATGGGGGTGAGGTTGTCAGCTAACATTTCTCATTTTCTCCATCTTACATAAGTCCATCCAGTCCGGCCTACCTCGCTGAACTTGAAACTGTCTACCAACCAGCCAGAACTCTCAGCTCTTCTGAACATACCTCTCTGGTCACTCCCAAGTTCAAATATTAAAAGTTTGGAGGCCGGTCATTTGCCGCCCAGGGACCAAAGCTGTGGAATGCACTTCCAGCACACCTATGAAGCATCACTGTGCTGAGTGTAGAATGTAGAATTCATGTAGAATTCTGTAGTTTTGAGCTTGTGGGCATTTGATGTGTAATAAAAGAACCTAACAAGCATAGAAATATCTATTTTTATATAAATAAGTCAGAAACAAAGAAAGAACCAAAAGATTTCCATTTGGACACAGAGGTTAAAGAGAAGGTTAAGTTGAGGTGCATTTTGAATTAATGTAGCTGCATTGAATTATTATTGGGTTTTGTAATTATTATGTGAATTATTTTGGCTACTTCCATGCTGCCCAAAGGTTAGTGTTTTGCTCAGTCACACATTTTGTATGGTATCCAGGTGAGCCACCTTCATGCTGCTGTTTTTAATGTGTTTTTTGGGGGTTTTTTTCACAGCTTTTTTGTCGTTTTCATGATGCTCATGCTTCACAGCAGTAATTATATGCCTCACCCCTTTACCCTCTATGCACAATGCTGGTCATTATGGACAAACAATTTTCTTTTATTTGAACACCTTTGGAAAGATTTGCACATACTCATTCACACACACACACACACACACACACACACACACACACACACACACACACATATACACCGTTTCACAAATGTGAATTACATCATGTCGAGTCTACCTTCTCAGGACACACATTTCTTCCATGTTTACATTGCACATATACACTATCTATTCATACATTTTCTTTTTTCCATTTTTGCACTATTTGTACATTTGTATGTATGTCTTGTGTTATCAGGGATGGCCAGTATTTATGATACATGTATTTCAAATTAGAAATAAAATAGGATTTTGTCATTTGTATTTGAGAGGATTGATAAAAAATAGCTTCATATTCTATATCAAAATACTTTAGTGTTTTGTATTTTAGTCATTTTTTAATATCATAGAATACTATGTAGGAAGTCTACACGATGACTTCATAAAAATGCGGCCTCTGATTGGTGCCTACTCAGTATTTTACCCAGACTTGTTGAGATGCCGACTTCCTTAAAGGTGGATATATACTTGTATGTAACCAAATCTCACTCTTCCCAGAGAGGTTTAATTGTGTCTCTTTCCTGAATTATTACAAAATTTACTTAATTCAAAAATAAGATATTTAATAGCCACAGGTGCATACCCAGTGATGCCAACTAATTATGACAACTGGCCAATCAGATGCTTTAAAAGGACATTATACCACTTTCTAGAATCTTCCTGAGATGTCTAAAAGACAGCTTGGTGTATGTAAGTTTTTTAACCCACTGAAATTCTGATATAGTGAAATAAAACTGACAGAAATACATGGACAAAAGTTTGTGGACACCTGACCATTAGATTCATATATACTTTTTAGAACTTCTCAGTCCACATTTTAGTCTTCTGGAAAGATGTTCCACTAGATTTTGGAGTGTTTTGGAGATTTGTGTTCATTAAGCCACAAGAGCATTAGTAAAGTCACACACTTATGTAGGGTGAGGAGGTCTGGCGTGCAGGCAGCATTCCAATTCATGTCATTAATTAATTGTTTTCAAAAGGCCATCCTTGACCTCTCAAAAGAGACGTTTGGAGTCTCTTTGAATGTCTTTGGCTTAGAATATATAAACATTTGTCCTCAATTGTGTATTCGTTAAAATACAATCATTCATACGTTTAAATTATAAGCATCCCCCTGATTATCCAGAGTAGGTGGCACATCTTGAAAGGTTCCTTCCTTGCGCACACTTTTTACATCCGAACTTCCCAAAAAAACCCAAGATGGCTGAATGTGTTTCTGATTAAATAAGTTCAGTCAGCTTAAAGCTGTGCATTCCTTTCTATATTTAGAAGCTTTTGGCCTAGCTTCCACTTGTGTGAGTTTACACACAGAGAGAGGGATAGCTCTTTTGGGGGAAGTGAGAAAAGAGACAAATTGTCCTTTCATCACATCAGATGGTTAATACAGCTATAATACAAATAAGTGCGCATCATCTAATTTATATGCATCTCTTGTTTGTTCTGAAATGCAAACATACAACAAATGTACACAATTTACAAATAATCTGAATTCTAAGATACCTCAAAAAATCTAAAGCAAAGTACAGTAACATGCCAAAAAAAGAAATGCTTGTTTCACATTTCTAGGCTAAATATAACAACTGATAAAAACCCAAAGCTGCTCAGAGGATATTGAAAACAAATGCAGTTTTGAATCACACACAATGTATAAACAACTTTATACAGAATATTTATGTACATTAGCTCCAAAAAGAGGGGTATAAACTTTTGACCAGATATCATTTAGGTGAAATACTCTTTAATTTATTTATTATTATTGATTAGTGAAGTAAAGTAAAAGGAGAAACCTCAGAACTATTGGCACCCTTCACACAAAAAATAAAATAAAAAAATCTCAAAAATGAATTAAATGCATATATATTTAATGTAATTTAATTTAATTTAATTTAATTTAATTTAATTTAATTTAATTTAATTTAATTTAATTTAATTTAATTTAATTTAATTTAATTTAATTTAATGTTTTAAGGCCCCGAAAAGAAGAGATTTTATATGCATAATTTTTCAAGTCAAGTCAAGTTTATTTCTATAGCATTTTTCACAACAGACATTGTCTCAAAGCAGCTTTACAGAAATCAACAGTTAAGATGAATGGTGTTCATTTATCCCTTACTAAACAAATTTTTTTTAGAATTATTGGTTAATTAATATGACGTATTTTGTGGATTGACAAGGTTTTATTTTTCAGGATACTCAAGTATTATTTTGGATACTCAATAACTTTTTTTTGAATTGTTACATACAGTCTGCATCCAATCAGTTCATGCAGAACTCCTTTAAATTCAAGTTATTTGCAAATGGCGAAACCATTTTGTAATTCCGAGTTTCTTTAACAGATTATGATCTGATTTGGGAGTATTGTCTCATGCTGTTGTTGAAAGGAATATCAAAAGCCAAGTCTGAATCTCCTGTGTATAAATAACAGTTTTTGAATAAAAAATGCATAGTGTAAGTGAAAGTCGTAAATTCAGTGTTATTTGTGTAGTGCTTTTAAGAGCTGACATAAAGAGGCTTAAGAGAAATCATAACATTCTTCTCACGAGCCTCTGAATTACCAGCCACAAAGCCACACTGATCCACGTCCATCAATTTTAGCACGTATCAGGATCATTCCTGTTTGCAGTCCCCTTAAATGATCAAGCATGCTTATAATGTGCAAGACCAGAGAACATTTGATTTGATCTCAACCGAATCCACATGAACACATGATGCCAATTGAAGTTCAAATCCATCAGAGGGAAATTCAATGCTGCATTTTGTGAAATTCTCTCAGGAAAAGCTTCTTTCTTGCAACACTTACAAACAGCTTGTTGTTATGAAAGCGCTGTTTAACACTTCTTTTTGAAACTTGACAACGTTGACAACTATAACTGTGCAATTCTAAACCTGGAGGATGTTCCTTCTCACTGTATGGGGGGGACAGGGTGCTCATGGGTCCAAATCATTTTGCTATGTTCTTAATGATATCCATTTCTCCATGTGTGCAGGTCAAACACCCTTTTTGTTGAAACGTATGTTGAAAGCTCATATTTATAACACTGTTGTGTAAGACAAGGATAAGCACATCCAAGCACAGTTTATTTACAGTGCAAACATACAAAAACCACAATACTAAGAAAGAAAAAATAACGGGAAACCATTAGCATGAGCAATTCGAATTTAATGAACATGGACAGATATGAAGGAATAACATGAGACAATGAGTGCTTGGAAGGTGAGTTTTAAATACAAGTGCAAATTATAAATGAATGAAAAACAGGTAAGTTATTAATCAGTTTAGTGGGTTGAAATGGCTTAAGGCAAAACACCATGTACACTGACTCTGTTAATTGCATCAATAGAGCTTCAGGGATATATCATTTATTGTGCTTTTGAAGTGGCTTAACCCATCTTCCCGGTTCATTGCGCGCTCTTCCAGGTTTGTGGCAGGCATTTCCGGTTTTGTGGCGCAACCTTAAGTATCAGTAGCCAGCTTTTTGTTTTTCCTGCACCGCAGGTATTTAAAGACACCAAGGACATTCAAGGCAAGATGATCTCACCACATCCTAAGATTATTCTTGCCATTCTACCTGCTCTAGTTTCCTGATTCTTAACCCCGGCTTCTGTTCCCTGTTCTGCCCTGCTTGCCTTGTTAGCGGCTTGGACTCTGGACTGTCTTTTGGTTGGTGTTTTAGATCTGTCCTATATTGGACTGTTTGCAGTACTTGATTATTGGAACTGTTATTGGATTTTGATTTTATTTCAGCCTGCATTTCTGAGTTTGCCTGTGTTCAGACCCTGGACTGTTTTGTAGTTTGTTCCTGCCTCTTCTATATTTACCCTAAAGATGGTCTCATACATTTTTGGACGGTCGGTATTGTTCTTCGCTTGCTTCTTCCTTTAAAGACTGTTTAATTATACTCCGGTTGCTTCCTGCATTTTGGGTCCTTCTTCCAGTCGCACTCACCTGACAGAATCATTTGGCCAAACATGAACCCTGTGGGTGCACTATTGTGTTGGGCTGCCCCACCTCAAACAAGCAAGTTGTGGACACAGCAAAGACTATCGATCTTCGAAAGCTCAGCCCCCAGCAGTGAACAGAGTAATTTAGGGCATGTAATGTCAAATCTATAGCATGCCAAACGGCT
Organism: Silurus meridionalis; assembly: GCF_014805685.1. Taxonomy (NCBI): domain Eukaryota; kingdom Metazoa; phylum Chordata; class Actinopteri; order Siluriformes; family Siluridae; genus Silurus; species Silurus meridionalis. Next base: position 13,633,524 of record NC_060907.1, read on the forward strand.
CTAGATGAGATATTGAGATGACTGATCCTCCGGCCCCTATCCCCACTAGTCTTCCAGCAAACTCCACCAAGTCTTCTTGCTGTGCCAAGAATGTTGCCCAGTTGTCCTGCCCAGTGCAGGTACAGTCTCCGTACCTGTTGACTGGGGGTCACACAGCCCCAGGGCCCCGCTAGGGTCATGACTCATGCTCGAAGCCCCCCATGAGTGGTCTCCCAGCACAGGATTCCAACCAAGTGCATCATTTTGCCTTCCTGCCTGGCTGGAAGTATCGCCTGCCATGAATGCCTTTCGGTCCTGCTGCATTGAAGAGAATATCTTTCAGCCCTCCTGCCATTCTGAGGACGTCGCTCTGTTTCAGAGCCTTGCTGAGGGTGCTTATAAATATATATATATATATATATATATATATATATATATATATATATATATATATATATATATATGTAAAACACCAATTCCAAAAAAGTTGTAAAATCTAATAAATCCCTATTCTATTCACAATAAAATATATCAAATATTCAAACTAAGAATATGAGAATGTATAACATTTTACAGAAAAAATAAGCTAATTTTGAATTTGATGGCTGCAATAGGTCATAAAAAAGTCGTTACAGGGTCATGTTTACCACTGTGTGTCATAACATCTTTTGTCCGTATACCTCTGGGACCTGAGGAGACCAGATGTTTAAGTTTTGGAGAGAAATGTTGTCCCATATCTGTCTGATACAGGATTCTAGCTGCTTAACAGTTCTGGGTGTCCTTTGTTGTGTTTTTCATTTCATGATGTGCCAAATGGTTTTTAATAAAGAGTAAGGTATAGGCATTTTTTATATTCTATAGGACTATTCTACCACGTAAATCATGCAATTGTAATAAATGCATTGTGCAGTTAGTATTGTCTTGCTCAAATATGCAAGGGCTTCCCTGAGCAGGACATTTAAAAACAAATTTGGCTCTAAAACCTGTGTTTTTATCAGTATTTATGGAGCTTTTCCAAATGTGCAAGAGGAAATAATAAACTCCGAAAAAGATACAGCCTTTTAAACTGAGCACTGATAACAAGCAAGATGTTCCCTCTCCTCTTTAGTCTGGAGAACGTTTCCATGGTTTCCATTAAAAATTATGATTAATATCACAATACATATACAATGCAAATGTTTTTGTTGTCCACAGTCCTTGTCTTCATGCTCAGGTTATGCCAGATGCCATTATCCAGAGCAACTTGCACTTTTTTGTACAACTGAGCAAGGGCCCAGCATTAGCAGCTTGGTGGTGCTGGGATCCTACAAAAAGTCTAACATCTATAACACTGAGCTATAACTCCTTTGTTTTTTTTTTCATTATATTGGTTTTTAATGTTTGACAGCAAGACCCAAAAAACAAGCCAACTTCATTTGTTTAACTGCTGCTCCTGATGCATTACAGGGCAGTGCCACACACTAAAAGGAAGTGCTATCTACCTCCATCTCCATACACATGCTCAAAGACACCTATGATTTGCTAGTGTTGTGTGACAACGGAGAGAAAATATGCCTTCTCTTCCCAAACAGCCAAATGTTTTGATTTGGGAGTTCCAGATGTGTGTGGCATCATCATGCTTTGGACTTATAATCACCAGATGCTAGGGCAAGTGCTTTTATACTGTACCACTCGAAGAAAAATGGCTCATTTATGAAGGGTGCCAGTAATTCTAAAGAGCACTGTAGGACCATCCAGACATACTCTAATGTATTTTACTGTAAGTGCAATGCAACAAAAGATTTTTATACACCACTGTTTATACTTGGCCCATATAGAATCTGTTAATATTAGTTATATAATTGTCATAGTATATTATCCCCAAACACAAGAACATAGTAACCACTAGCTCTACTTGGAACCCCCCATATGATGCTTTATGATATTTACTTTTTCATTAGCCAAACATCTGCAGGCAATGACGCAAGAAAGGCCGCTCTTGCTCAAGCCAACAGCCCTTGAGTCAAGCTTTGTGATTTATCGGCATGGTCATAAATAGTTTCTCCTGGTGTTCCTCAGTTCAGGGGTGCAACGTTATAAAAACGATTACGATGTAATAATTGTCCAAACTAATATCATGGGTTTTGGCAAATCAAAGTATCTACCTACAATTTAACAGTGTTTTGAAATCAGGGCAGCATATTTATGGAATTACATGCCACTTGCAATTCTATAATGCATTAATGCAAATCTTTTATGCATTCGGCAATATTATAGGGTTAATAAGTATTTTAGATTCCCTTCATACTAATAAACTTAAATAAAATTCACAAAAAACCTGTCTTATCTCCTATCATGAATTCTTGTCCTGCAGTGCATCTTGTGGTAAGTGAGTGAGTGTTGTGTGTTTTGAGGGGCTCAAGCGTGCAGTGATGTCATCCTCTGTTCTGACCCATGGGTCAATGCTGAATTCTGTTCAACTGATTTCACCACTGGCTGCTTTCTCCATGTTCCACCCAGTGTGTGTAAGTGTGGAGTGGTGTGTATGTGTGTGTGTGTGTGTGTGTGTGTGTGTGTGTGTGTGCATGGAGCAAAAGTGGAAGGGGCCTCTTTCCCAAAAGCTATCAAAACTGCTACTCTCCCTCTTTTCTGTTCTAAACTTACATTGAAACAACATGCAAATAGAAGTACAGTTATTCTGGAACGGTTATACACTCAGACCTGATTTCAGTATTGTTTATGTTTATGTCCAAAATCATAATACAACCAGAGCAGTTCTAGTAATTTCTTAAAGTTGTATATGAAGTGTATGTAATTTTATTTTGACATTGCAGATTATCATTAGATTACATTAAAGTCAAAAGTACTTAGAAATTATACTAAATTGGTAGATAGTGTGTCAAAATCGTACTAAAATATTGATACTTTCGCTACCGGTGTTGTATCAGTGAGAGTCAGTTTCCACATTTACTGTATATATCAATCCGACCTGGGATTTTTAAAGTCAATGATATATACTTTACATTTATAGGAACTATTTCTTCTTCCGCTGTCCCCAGAGGTGGGAAGTAACAGAGTACAAATACTTTGTTACTGTACTTAAGTAGATTTTCCTGCTATCAGTACTCCACTATTTACATTTTTAACAACTTTTTTTACACAAACATCTGTACTTCCCACGTCCTACATTTTTTAAACCAGGCTCGTTACTTAAGTTTTAATCTATTTGGTGACATGATCAATATTTTTCTTTTCATTGTGTTTCATTTTCAGTCCATCAACCGATTTCTTGTCATTGCCTGGCTTTTCAATCTACCTCAGGTGTATCATTTCCTGGCTCTCACACACCACAGATGTAGAAGAGTTTACACAGCTAACAACCAGCAAGGCAGAAAGCAAAAAGAAGTCTGGCTAATGTGGATGAGACAGAGGGAGTCAGCGATGCAAATATGACTAAGATCAGAGACATTCCTGATCACCTGATCATCATCTTTTCTCTGCTTGCCTTTTATATGGTGGTTGTTCAGCCTGGATACATTCAAAATTTGAAGTTCTTATGTATTAATATATTATTATGTTGTGAGGTCCAGTTACCAGCATAATTGAAAAAGCATTAGAGTTGATCAGTCAATGAAGAAATAGCCTCAATGGTAACTTGTTGACATGTTCATGTTCCTTCACATAAATCTATAAAGGGAAAGAACCTAGAAGTGTGATTTATATATATATATATATACAGTACAGACCAAAAGTTTGGACACACTCATTCGAAGAGTTTTCTTTATTTTCATGACTATGAAAATTGTAGATTCACACTGAAGGCATCAAAACTATGAATTAACACGTGGAATTATATATGGAATTATATACATAACAAAAAAGTGTGAAACAACTGAAAAATGTCATATTCTGGGTTCTTCAAAGTAGCCACCTTTTGCTTTGATTACTGCTTTGCACACTCTTGGCATTCTCTTGATGAGCTTCAAGAGGTAGTCACCTGAAATGGTCTTCCAACAGTCTTGAAGGAGTTCCCCGAGAGATGCTTGGCACTTGTTGGCCCTTTTGCCTTCACTCTGCAGTCCAGCTCAACCATCTCGATTGGGTTCAGGTCCGGTGACTGTGGAGGCCAGGTCATCTGGCGCAGCACCCCATCACTCTCCTTCTTGGTCAAATAGCCCTTGATGCCTTCAGTGTGACTCTACAATTTTCATAGTCATGAAAATAAAGAAAACTCTTTGAATGAGAAGGTGTGTCCAAACTTTTGGTCTGTACTGTATATATAATAGAAGTCTGGTCCATTGTAACGTTTTTAGCATTAATAATGTTGGCTTTCAAAAATATCAGTACTGGTATATATAAGACATTACTCGTCTTAAAAATGCTTGGTATTATATCAAAATGAAAAAGTGGAATCGCTCATCCCTAGTATTCTCTAAACCAGTGGTCCCCAACCCCGGGCCGCGGACCAGCACCAGTCAGTGGGTCAACTGGTACCGGGCCGCACAGAAAGAATACTTAACTAACATTATTTCTGTTTTATTTATTATCTGATTCTGAATGATGTTTTATTTTGGACATTTCTGGATTCTCTCCACCACGTCTGTCTATGACTCACTCTTGATGCATGTCAGGATGCCTCGGTCACATGTCTTACCTTCATCCGCTACCTTCTTAAAGGGGCTCCGGTCGGTAACACATAAAACATTACCGCTAGATTCAAACCACCAAGCGAGCAAAATAAACAAACAACAACACAGTGGATTCACGATTATTATTATTATATTTAGAAAATAGCAGTTTTTATGGTGGTGTAACCTGACATTAGCAAAGCAAACAGGCTAACTCACTAAATATAGCCATTTGTCATGGACAAATGATCTAAACATACCTCGAGATGCTTTTTCAAATTGGATAGAGTTCATGCCTTCTAGGGAGGCGAAGCAAAAGCCTTATGTTTTATGAGTATTTGCATAGTACAGCATATTGAAACATTTTACTGAGGTAAATGTTTACATTCTTTTGGTAATTTAACTTCTTACGCTCATTTACATCTTTTATAAACCCCAAGACTGCTGTGTATATTGGGCGGCAGGGGGTTGGGTGGGTGTACAACAAACATATCAAGCTTTTCAGAATATAAAATATAAGAATATAAAATATAAGAATATAAGGCCAACATCAACAGTGAAGTTATCAGGTTTGAGGTGGTATTGTATGACCCACTTTTTATACATGCTGATTGACTACCTAAGGTGGATTATTTAGTAGGGTATGACAAAGTAATACAAGTACATCATTTTATGCATATTGGCTGCATAACACCCAGTTGAGTGTGAAAAATCCAACAATATTTTTTAAAAAGACTTTCAAACGCAACCTGTGGCAAAGCGGAGACTAAAAATATTAATGTTACATGATAACCCTAAATCTGAAAACACTAGTGAAAGAAATGCAAAATGTAAAGTTATCAAGTCAGCTAGCTAGATCATGTTAAATGGCTAGGTATATTCATTTTAGTTTGTTACACAATATAGGCAAATATATGTGGACACCTGAGTTTTCCAGCTGTATGTGATTCTTTCCCAAAATGTTACCACAAAGTTAAAGGCACACAATTGTTTCGAATGTTTTTGGAAGCAGGAGCAAAACATTTACTTTTCACTTGAACTAGGAGATTCAAACCTGTTCTAGACAATGCCCCTGTGCACAATGAGGATATGACTTACATTGAGTGGAAGATCTTAAATGGCCTGCTATTAAGCTCTGACCTCAACCCTATTGAACAACTTTGGGATAAATTGGAACAAATCTCCAAAATTCAAAATCTGGTGGAACGTCTTCCCAGGAGAGTGGAAATCATTTCAAAAATGCACATACAAATCATATGGTCGGGTGCCCACAAATCTTTGTCCATATAATGTACCTTTACAAGATTTGATTTGATATTAACATATTAAAATTGTTTTCTAGGTAACTTTTTTATTAAAACAGAATCTTCAGCTGTCATATTTTTAAGAAGATGAAGCAAAAGCAAAAGTTTAAATGAAAATATTTCTTGTTCCAGAAGTGTAGAACTGAGGTAGTGCTGGTGGTATAAGTTGTATCAGATGTCCACAAATGATGTATATAACCTGATCAAATGAAAACACATCACAAAATTGAAAGAGGCAGAGCAATATGCTTGGATTGCATTTGATTTTATGTGAATAAGGGCATAAGAAAAGGTACAAATTCTTATATCATGACCAGCTGACAAACACAATTACAAAACTATTCTTTTTGACAAATGCTAAAACAACACTAACCTACACAGTCATGAGATGAGATTTGATTCAGCTTTATAGTCATTGCACAATGTACAATTACCACGAAAAGCAATTTAGCATTTAACATTTTGCAATGGATTTATTTCAAACAAAATATATATTCCAGCAGGAAAATGGGCCAAAGCACAGGGCACAAATTACACAAGAATGGTTTTTTTTTTTTTAAAGGGTTTGGGTTTTTGGAAAGGTCAAGTCAAAGGCATGACCTGCAAATTGCTGTCTGCCAACATTTTTTATCTACTTTTGGCCGAGTTGGAAAATTTGTGTTGAGGATTAGGCAAAAATGGCACGATCAAAACAAATTTATGGGATTTATCTAAACTTTGATATTTTAACCCACATTGTGTAAATTGTACACAACAGAGAAGATGATTTTTATTCTAGTCTGTGAACTTTTATTGTCTTATAGGCAAATTTCAGCCTGGGTGAAATTTGGGTTGGGGAGAGTGGAGTGGGTTGAGGTAGTGGTGACAACATGATATTTTGCTTTTCTTCTACTGAGAACTGACAACATTTACTGAGTACTGACAACAGAGCAAAATGGTGAATCTGATTGACCCAAGACTTGCTAAAGACCCCCCATACCATAATCAATCCTTTACTAAGTTTTACACAGTGTATGAGATGCTAAGTCTCGTAGGCCTCTCCTAGTCTCCATGTGAACATTATGTGACTACATAAGAAATAGACTCATAAGAAGAAACCTTCTTCCAGTTCTCTATGGTCCAATCATTATGGTCATTATTTTGCAAACCTAAGCCTGTCTCTTATTTGATTTTTAATAACAACAGGCTGGGTTTTTTTTTTTTTTTTTTAGCAACCCTATGAGCCTGAATTAAACTGTCCTCATTGTACACTTCACCCCAGTAAATATTTGTCCTATGTTGGGGTTTTTTTTTTGTCACAAATGAGTTGGTGGTCATCCTGGCCAGTGAAAAGTCATTTTTTCTAGCTTTGTTGTCCCCAATTCCTGCTGCTTGACCCTGTTCTTATGAATTGCTGTCTTTGAAATTTTAAAGATGGACGCAACCTGATGCTCACTGTATTCCTTTGCCAAAGCACCCAACCAGAATCTAACCCTTCTTTTCCTCTCAACTTTTGGCCTCGTCAGTAGGTATTTCTTTTTATTCCAATGAACACCAGTTTTGGGTTTCTGCTAGCACTGTTTTTGGCATCTAGCTGATCGTATTGCAACAGGGCTGTGATGACTACAGCAGTACTCATTTTATACGTTTTCTTGTTGAATAATAATATTTGGTCCAGGTGATTATCTAATCAGTACCGAGTAAGTAGAAAAAGGGGTGCTTGTGCTGGAATTCAACATACACCGAAATGAACTGGCTGCCATACATCTGATTTTAGAGATTTTTCAGGTTTGATCAATCAATCAGTCAAGGATTAAGTCAATCAATTCACCTGTCCATCTATGTACAGTATCTATCTATCTATCTATCTATCTATCTATCTATCTATCTATCTATCTATCTATCTATCTATCTATCTGTCTGTCTGTCTGTCTGTCTGTCTGTCTGTCTGTCTGTCTGTCTGTCTATCTATCTATCTATCCTGCTATCTTCTATGTTTTTTTACTGGGTGTAATCCACATCTCTTTGCCTGGGGTGAGACGAGTTCAAATCCCAGGACCCCATCACAGACCCTTGAGCAATATCCTTCATCCAACTGCTACATTTTTTTTTGCATTAGCAATCCACATTCAGATATTTCTTTGGATAGGGCATCTGAAGTTTAAAACAATTTCGACTTGTTTTGTCAGGCCTTCTAAATGTTGCTTCTGATCAAAAAATACAGCTAATAATAATAAAGTATAAAGTATAGGAACAGTCCTGAATTTGCTGATATGAGAGGTAGATCGAAGTCAATGAGGAAGACTATGATTTTCCAGACCCTGCTCTATATCTTTATTACCTCAATCTGTGACTACAACAAAGAGCCAGTCAATCCATCGCCATGTTGCCTGAATTCACGTCCTCTCTCATGGCCCTTTATCTCACCCTGTCTCTTTCCTCTCTCTGTTTTTAGACTGCTAGAATCTGACTGAACTCTTATCACTATCAGGCAGTGTCTCTTTATAAGCCGCTTTATCAGAACACTCCTTCCCCCAGCGGCCTGCGTTCAGTCGCCTTTTCCCCGAGCTATCCGCACGGTATACACTCACTCACAAACACAAGCTGTCAGACGCAAAGTATGATATATCTCTCTTCAAGCAAAGCCAAAAAAACAAGTTCCTGGGAAAAATACACAGCAGTATTTAGATATTTTCATACTTTGTCATATTTCTTTGCGGCTACATTTTTAAAATGGTGTAATTTATGTGTGGTGATTTTCTCGTACATAGTAAATGTAATATTCCTTGGCACAATATAACTTGGATTATTATAATACAAATCACTCACACACACACACACACACACACACACACACACACACACACACACACACACACACACATACACACACACACACACACACACTACTATTTTATTACTATGCTTAAATATTTCCAGGGATTTGTGAAATGTAGTGCTGTAGACTATTGGAAAAGTTTGAGATTTCTGAACCTTTTATATACAAAAGAACGCCTTTATTGTTGGGTTCTGTATAGCGTAATATAAAGGTTCTATGCCTAAATCCAATCCTAAAGTCCAAGATTACATCCTCTAAACTTACTCTCTGGTATCAAACTTTATTTCTCAGTGTACCAGTGATGGCAGTGGATGTATCTTAAGTAGAACCCTTTTGAGGGCGTTAAAAAAGTGAACCGCCTGGAAAACAAGGAATAAATACATGAAAAGCATATCTCCTGCTATGTGCCAATGTGTGTGTCATTATGATTTCAATAATGAGACATATATCGTTCTATAATTTCCTATTTTGTAACATAGGATAAAAAAAAAGAAATCTCATTGATCTGCCTTCATGAAATGTGTTCATTCAAGTCCATATTTAAACTTTTTCTTTTTACATTTGTCTCAAAATGGAGACAAAAAAAAGTTCAATTAAGTGCCATAAAAGACAAACTGACAACTGTAGCATTTCTAAATGTGTTGTTTATGCCATGGAAAGGAAAAAATGGACCTGTCCACATTTTTTTAGCACTGTGTCCTGTACACTGTTAATGTAGTGGGTAATGTTTCTGCCCCTACAACTCCATGGTCCTTTCACTGCCTACTGTAGGTGGATTTTTACAGGTTCTCCTCTGGGTTCTCCTCACACCTCACCATAAACTTTCCCATTTCATACCAAGGATAAACTGGATAAACTTTGACCCTGATTACTAGTCCTTATAAAAGGTAAATACATGAATTTCCTCAAACAAGAAAAACATGAGGGTGTGAGATTTAACCTGTCGGTCATACAAAATGTGGCCAAATGCCATCCCTTTCCACACATATTCACACATTTTCTGCTTGTCTCATTCTCCTAAGTTCTGTGAATTCTTTTTTTTTGGATTTTGGACAATAGCTTTCGTGAACTGTGTTTATTTAGTGACAAAAGCATTAGTGAGATCGCAGTTCCAGTTGATTTCAATGGTGTTTAAAGGGACTGAGGTCAAAACTATGTGCAAACCAGCTCAGTACTACAACTTCAAATTTGGCAAACCATGTTTTCATGTACTTTACTTCGCTATGTGCATGGACGCAGTGTCATTCTAGAACAGGTTTGGGTTTGACCCCTTGAATCCAGTGTAAAGAAAATTAATGCGTAATGGTACAATATATAAAGCAGAAGGATCACCTTCACCTTCATCAAACCAAACAAACCATTCTAGAATCTTACTCCATCTACTGGGGTCCTGTAGTTACAAACACGTGATCTAGAAGTTGGAGTAAGTTTCTAGAATGGTCTGTTTGGTTCGATGCTAATCGTGATCCTTCAGCTTTATATACTGTACCATTACGAATTAGCTTTCTCTACACTGGATGTAGTGTAGATTTATTCATTGCTAGAGACTCAAAGCACTTTTGTACGTCGCTCTGGATAATGGCGTCTGCTAAATGCCGCAAATGTAAATGTAGAAGTTGCCACTATCCACTAGATCAGAGATGCCCAAACTCGTTTCTACTAAAAAATTAGCAAAATTGGCCGGTGGTGACTTTTGATTTGACCCACCATGCCATATATGAGAATAAGGGAAAAAATAAAACTATATATTATATATATTACATATCTTCATTTATAATTTAATATCACATTTTGTTTAAAACAAAACATGTCATTCAAATGAAAAGTTTCTATTTCTATTATAAAATAATAGAAAAGTTCACTGATATTACCAGCATATGGCTGTATAACATGGAAGACAGGAAGGAAGGAAGGAAGGAAGAAAGAAAGAGGCTTTTTATTTGTCACATATACATTACAGAACATTGAAATTCTTTCAGCGATGTTAGGAAGCTGGGGTCAATTTGTAGGGTCTGCCATGATACAGTCCCCCCTGGAGCACAGAGGGTTAAGGGCCTTACTCAAGGGCCCAAGAGTTGCAGCTTGGCTATAGTGGAGCTTGAAATCATTAATACTGAATAGCTGTATTAGGCTAAGACCGCAGATTGCAGAGTAATGTTTTATTTAGTTACAAATATTATGAAATAAAAAGTGAGGGATATCATGGCAACATTCATTTCAATATAATTCAGTTGGGTATAATGCATCATAGTAATATATGATATATGAATGATATAATAAACTTTTTCCTTCATAGAAAAAAAGTTTGGGCCCCTCTGCACTAGACATAACATGCCAAGGCAACAAACCAGTAGAGACCCACTAGGACCATTAGGGTTGCCATTAAAACCAATACAATTCCCATGATAACCATTAAAACCATTACAAATCCTATAAGGTTTTGTACTCTTTAGACATCTTTTTGAAGTTGAACAAACTTAAAAGTAAAAGAAAAAAAAGTTGTGTAGCTGCTTGAATGAAAGTGAGATTGTGGAAGGAGGAGAGAAGACAGCATGAGGAGTTTCCAAACCCACCCCGACTCCAGTCCTGTAGTTTCTCCCTGCATGAAGGAAACCTCATCTAGATAAACGCGCTGCCTAAATCTATTAGAGCAGGATTTAAGGTAAAGATGCGATGCGGATTAACGGGTTACTTATAGTCGACGCCATGGCGAGCGAGTGAGATTTTTTAGCGAGGGGAAGTAAGTGGAGAGACGGGGGAAAGAGAAGGGCATAAAGCCGCGACCATGGCGTCGGCGCAAGGGCTCCTCCACAGCGTCTTCTCCTGCTCATCCCCGGCTTCGAGGAGCATCACGAAGCGGCGATTGCGCCAGACCCGGAGTTTGGATCCGGCTATAATCCGCGACTGCGACGCGGAATCCGATTTCACCCGGGCCGAGCTGGAGTGCTCCATGCTGCCCGAGCGTGCGGGCGACGCGCCGGCCGCGTCCCAAATCGACGCGCACTCCAAGCTGGGCGCCGCGGCGACCCTCCGGTGGACGCACCAGCTGCTGTCGCCGTCGCTCTCCACTCCCGCGACGCCTCTCGACACGTCGCCCTCGTCGAGCTTCCACTTCGACTACGACTTTAAAAGTGGAAAGAGGAACACGGCTTGGGATTTGCCTTTCCTCGCCAGCTCGGGCAGCTCGGGCACCATCTTCTCCCCTAGAAGGTGGCTTCAGAGGAAGGCGCAACACACCTCTGCTCACGAGTACGTCGTCTGGAGGTCTCAGGTAAGTCCTTGAGTTTTGAATGAGACCAGGAATGTGCTGATCAAACAAACAAACAAATTCTACATCATCATTATTATTATTATTATTATTATTATTATTATTATTATCATCATTATCATCATTATCACACCCACTGTTTAACAACAGAAGCCAACAAAGAATTTCTAATGTTTTCCAATATAAATACCATTACAAAACATCACCTGTTAACCAGTTAAACTATTACCGAATGGTAATCATATAGTGTTTTGTGATCATCACCATAACAAAGAAACCATCGAAAACTAATGTCCTCCTAATGGTCCCTATGAGTGTCCAGTAAATACCATTATGTGATCTACAATTTGCCTAGTGTGTTCTATTGGTCCCCAGTGGGGTTTATTATGTGTATAAAACATAACCACTAATAAAAGACATAAAATGACCAGGACAGACCCAGAGGGACTATTAAAAGTTTCCATTTAAAATGAATACAATTGCCATTATAACCATTAAAACCCTTTTTGAAGCCTGTAAATGGTTCTATGGTTTACTTTTCAGCAGGGCTTTGTGTTCTGTCCTTTAAGTCCTTTATCCTTCTATATGTTACACTGATTCATTCCCAAAAGCGTTCTCCAGGAACACATTCCTCAATCAAGCACTTGCCTAATCCTGACCTATGATTCATTCACACCTAATTGCTCCCAGGTATGACATCTTGTAGTTATCCAGTCACATATCATCACGAGTTTATGTTTATTCCTTATTTGCAAATCCCTGTGGATTTTGTAAATTAGCCCAGGATTGAACCTGGTGTGTGTCTGTGAGTGTCTGTAATTTCTAGGTTAGTATCTAATAAGGAAGCATTATTCAGTGGGATGGCATTGCACATATATATATATATATATATATATATATATATATATATATATATATATATATGGAATATGGAGACTTTTTCAGGCTTGTAAGAACTTTACTGGATATATATACTTGGCTTCTGTCCACACACATGCTGTAGTTTCATGGCAGTGCTTTCAGTTGTCATTTAAACACCAGACGGAGCTCCTTAGTGCATTTCCATTTCAGTGACCTTTATGCTCCTATTTCTTGTTCTGTTTTTTCAAAGCCAGATTGTTTTTTTATTTATATCAATTCCCATTAACAAGTAAAAATTCACAGATATGTTAAGGTTGAACAGTGGCGTAGTGGGTAGCGCTGCGTCTTTACAGCTCCGGAGTCCCTGTTTTGACCCTGAGCTCGGATTACAACGCATGTGAAGTTTCTTTGCGCTCTGCATGTTCTCTGCCTTTCTCCATGGACTTCCTCTGGGTTCTCCAGGTTATCTCTAAAGTTGGATAGAATCAAGGGTATAAATGTGTGTATGTGTGTCTGATGCCTTGCCATACATTGGCTTATTATTCATTTTTTTTATTTATTTATATAAAGTCATATATAAAACATATCCCTCATAGAGGTATAGAAGTAGGTCACATAGTTATATATTAAAGTTAAATAGAAGTTTGCATAATGCAGGTAGGTTAAATAGGGACAAATGTAAGTTGCATAGGGACACATTAAGGTTAAATGGGGACACGTACTGTATGTCATATACACCTAGGTTTATAGTTACTGCTGCTGTACATTTTTCTTTAGTTGCACACCATTCAGATATCAGAATGAGTGTAAATACTACTGCTGCCATTTAGTGTTGTATGATTATGTACATGACATGATCACCATTTGCTTTTTAGACATAAAAACATACTAGTTTAGGCTAATAATCCACAAAGTGTTCATGTAATACATGAATTTACCATCACAATCAAAAAAATGTCTAGAATGCAAAAACAATGATTAAAGGCAGTGTTTTTATTATTATTTTTAAATAATTCTCAGTTGCTCGTGTGAAGTGATTTGAGCGTGATTACAGCATTATGGGTGATGTTGTAACTTATAAGCTATTTCTTGCCATTTCTTTGGAAAAATCCCCTTTCCAAAGAATATTCCCATTGGGGATCTTTTAAAAGAAAGAAAAAAAAAACATCAAGCCAATAAGAAGTAATGGATTGATTATATAAAAGTAAACATCAAGTAGATGAAATAACTTTTCAGTTTCTGACTGGGTGCCGTGGGCCTGCGCTACACAACTGTTCAAAGCGAAGTGCGCGAGTGTTCCTTTCACGCTGCGCTTTTACAGCTGCGACTGCACACATCTTTGGCTTGCTGCCTGAGTGACATTCAGAATAAGCAAACAAACGTTTGACAAATGACCACACGAAAATATTTTTACAAGCGCTTACATTTGCATTCGGTGCTTTTGAAGGATCAGGACAATGGGATTCACATGAAAACGAAATTGCGACGATCCCTGTGAATCTCTGTAATATGCTTGGATAAGATCGAGGTTTTAATGCATAAACAAACTATTACTATTGTGTATATTGTAAATGTAATGTATATAGTGGCTATGTCAATTTAATTACATTTTATTTGTAGCAGCTTAACAGAAATGAATTGATTATGAACATACATTTAAGCATCGTAACGCATACGTTTAATGAGAAAATCAGAGCTCTATGAGAGGAACCAGACTCAAAAGGGAATATCTCCATCTGTGTGATGTGCATTCATTATACTTCCATCATTGTTGAGGTTATGAACTGTTCACTGATGGACAATTTATAACCAGACTATGAAAAAACAGTTGTAATGTAATAGACTGTGTGCTGTGTGTGTGTGTGTGTGTGTGTGTGTGTGTGTGTGTGTGTGTGTGTGTATATATATATATATATATATATATATATATATATATATATATATATATATATATATATATATATATATACTTTCTTTTTTCAAATTAATCACATTTTTTGCATGAAAAACACATTAAATACAGAAAAGTAAATTATTTGATAACCCTTCAAGCCTGAATATCAATTATCCAGTCACTTGAACCTACACAATAGTGTATTCAAACTCCAGGTACTTTATTGCATCATTTCGATTAAAAATCTTTGGGAGCACACCAACTTCATGCCAATGTATTCCGTGACTAATGGTGTATATTTATAAGTTTTCTGTCGAGTATCTTTTAATGCTGCATTTACATAGACGACAGATAATATGACTCATTAAAACATGCACTATGTAATCGAGGGCACGGACTCAAGTGCCCTTTGTGTACAGAGATCAATCGTTATTCAATGTCGCAGTCTCGCACCGTCTCATTACTGGATTTACCAGATAGAGGTTGTACAGACGACGCACAATCCTCTTTTTATAAGCACAAGGCCATAACTGTGACCCCCCCATGTCCTTCTTCCTCATACACGCTTGCACCGATAAGATTACTTTTCTTCTGTCCATAGACATACACAGCCTTGTGATTTTAGCACCGGTACCTGTTATTATATCTAGAAAAAAAGAAAAAAAAACCAAGCAGTCTGAAGAAAAGATTGATTTCAGTTGTAAAATATTTTTGTGCCTAAGGCAGGAATGTGATTTGTTTATTATTATAATTGCACAACAGTTTATCATTGTTTTAGAATCATGCTTTTTTGTTTTTTTATTAAATCTAATATAAATATATAGACATATACAAACAATGTGGTACCTAATATATCACATACAGTGGAACCCAGTTAGGTCGCCGTAAAAACGTGCGGGGTGTAAGCTTTTTGTAAAAACGAACAACCAGTTCTCGAGTCATTTCACTCTGACACACAGCTCTGAAAAGTATCCTACACCTGTAGCATCTGTAAGGCTTGATTTTGCCGCCACGAGTTTTTCTGCGGCTGCCCAGTGCCGTCTCACTACCGTATTTTCGCGTATATAAGATGCACCCTGGGTGAGGGGTATGTAAAACTTTCTATAGGACGTGTCTTGTATATACACAGAAATACGGTAGTGAGATAGTGACGTGGCAAAAGCCGGCGATTGGTCATGCGGATCGAGATAACCGACGTTAAGTGGCAAATTTGCCCCCCCTCCTGCTTGAGATATTAGGGTTCGTTGACATAAAAGAATCGACATAACCGATTTAAAAAGCTAAGACAAAGCGAGAATTTGGCGGTTCCACTTCAAAAACGTCGACTTAATAGGGTTGGCGAGTTAACCGAGGTCGAGATAAGTGGGTTCGTCTGTATATATATATATATATATATATATATATATATAAATTAGGTACCACATTGTACATTTTTTTTGTCGTTGCAGTGTTTCGTTTATAAAAAATCCAAGACGAACTGATACTATCGGTGTTTTGTAGCCCAATTTTACACAGCGTATGGACATTGGAGCAAGCGTTGCGTTTGTGTGTACCTTCTCTATACACTACTACTGTGCACAAACATCTGCTAAATGCTTACGTATAGAGTATTTATTATGATATGGACAGTTTGTTTACACTAATTTTACAGCTACTGAGCTGTTTGGTGCTGCGTTGACACTGTGTTTGTCTTGTTGTGTTGTTGTTTGTACATGTGTACGTGTGAATATATTGTGTTACCATTACAAACCCTTTTAAATGTACATAAGTGAACTATAAGTACCATTGGTGCACTTTATTTTACTTCAAAAGCTAAGAAAACATAAAAAAATGAAAGTTCTCAGGTAAAATATACATACTGAAGGTGAAATTTTAATGTTACCACCATGACAAGTAACTTTTATTTTGTAGGAATCTGTTAGTAAATGAAAATTGGCAGCATTCTATTTGTAATCTATGTGTTAGAAAGGATTCCTATTTAGTTGTAATTCCATGCTTCACCACTAGAGGCAGATATACAGCTTACCAAGCAATGACAAGCTATCTGTGACATCACAGTACACCGTCCTCCACCAAGAGTATAAAAGACCAGAACACGGAGCTGCAGCAGGCAGTCTGCATCACGCAACCTACTGAACAGCAGCTAGCAGAAGACAGCAAGAATCACCTCATATGCAATCAATTCTATACTTAGTAAAGTAAAGTGTTCTGAATCCTGTATCGTGTTTTTACTGACGCTGGGGCGAGTACAATCCACTGATCAGCGCATACCAGTTAGTGAGAATCCTTATATGGTCCTTCGAGTAAGATAAGAAAACCCCTCTAACATTGGTCCTTCGAGCTAGACAGGAAAACTTCCTAACATTGGTCCTTCGAGCCGGATAAGCGTGCTTACCACAGAAGAAGGATGTCAGAACAACCCTCCGGCGAGTTTTCGCGCCCACGACGCAGAACTCAGCCCCCATCCCATCTTAGAGACTATGAGGTGAAATACTTTGCACAGCGCTCACATGAACAAGAGGAGGAAATGCAGCGAAACACAACGAGAGATGAATCTCGTGTTTTAACCCCAGATGATAGTGATTCTCCTCCCTCTAGTTCATATGCTGATGACATCGACACAATTACGGGAGCTACTAGCGCTCACCATTCGGATGTTAACACACAGCTATTTGAAAGTGATGAAGAGGAAGAGCCTTCTTCACATGAGGAAGAGGCTGCCCTTTCACCAGTTAGACATAAGTCAAAGAGAAAGAGCCAATCAAAGAGTCATGACATGGAGAAGTTAGTTAGGCAACTGTATGAAAATCAAGTGGCCTTTCAGGAGGAACTCCGAGAACTTAAGGTCCTTGTCAAGGACATACGGAATCTATCCGTAAATCCGCAGGCAGCTCAGCTAGTTCCTCGACCACAGCGGGTCATAGAGACTCCAGTCCCTTTGCCCAGAACTATCTTTAAATCACCCAAGGCAGTGGTGCCAGAGCCTTATACTCCACAAGCTAGTCCCCGCAGATCCCAAGTGCCCCTAGTAAAGTCCCTTAAAGTCAGAAGTAGATACATATGCCCATCTACATAATCCACAATATCCTCCCTTGACGGGGCGGCTTCAGAGTGCCACATCTCTGGACACGTCTTATAGGGCCCGCACCCAACAATTCCAGATTTCACCAGTCCTGACCCCAGAGAATTCACTCATATAAAGTTAGCCCTTGATAATATCCTCCCTCCAGATGCAAATGAACTCTTTAAGTATCAGATTCTCTTAGGACACCTCAAATTTAAAGAGGCTCGCCTAATTGCAGACTCATTTCTGAATTCCCCTCAGCCATACACAGACACTATGACTATGCTTAATAGCCAATTCGGACTACCTTTCCAGTTAGCCCTAGCTAAGATAGCAGAAGTCATGGATGCCCCTAATGTACAGACAGGAGATACGACTAGTTTCAAACTGTTTGCCCTCGAAATTCAGGCCCTCGTTGGTCTCCTGAACTCATTAGGTCCAAAGGGAGAAAGCGAACTAAGTTGCGCCTCACATGCAGCCCGCTTACTCACTAAGTTACCCCCGGATATGCGCGCCACATTCAAACGACACCTGCCCAATCAAGATTCCTACACTCTACCGGATCTGGCAGAGTGGCTCAGGATTGAATCCCGGTGTCAAGACTCTGCGCAATCGAATCAGGGAAAAGATCAGATAAGTAGAATGTCGCGGCCCAAACCAGGCCCAGGGGCGAAGCATAAACACGCTTCTGTCCTGCATGGAGCTGACCGACCTCCAGAGACGATCACTCGAGTGCCGACGCCCTCGCATCAGTCCAAGCCAGCACGGGGATCTGAACAGAGCAGACCTCTGTGCCCATATTGTAACAGTGCGAACATTATTTAAGCCAGTGTACCACTTTCCAGGCATTTAGTACAGAGCAGATGATCAAATGGATCAAAGACAACAAGCGTTGTTGGAAATGTGGGCGATCACACTTAGCCAAAGACTGTACCTTAAAGAAGCCCTGTCGTTTATGCAGTGGGAAACATCTTCAAATCCTTCATGAGGTGAACAGCCAACCTCAAAGGAGAGTACCTGTTTAGTGAGTTCCACGAACAAAACCCTGTATCTAGACAGGCCACAAGGTTCCAAGCGTCCTGCTGAAAGTGATTCCTGTTGTATTACAACACAACAATCGAGCCCTGAACACTTATGCAGTACTCGATGATGGATCCGAAAGGACTATGTTACTCCCAGCTGCAGTTAAGAAACTAGGGTTACAAGGACAGAAGGAAGATCTAATATTAAGAACTATTCGACAAGATATGAGGAAACTAAATGGAGCAGCAGTTTCCTTTAGAATACGTTCTATATCAAAGCCCCAAAGAGTTATTGGATCCAGAATGCCTTTACCTCTGAGCACTTAGGTTTAGCTGAACATTCGTATCCCATTGCAACACTCCAGCAGAGATACCAACATCTAAAGGACATTCCTTTACAGCCCATAGATAAAGTACAACCCCTCCTTTTGATAGGAGCAGACCATCCCACCTTATAACACCTGTTGAGCCTATACGCCTAGGGCCCCAGGAGGTCCCGCAGCTATTAGAACTAGATTAGGCTGGACACTACAAGGTCCAACGCGCTTTCTGCAGCAGCAGATACAGCCTCAACAATGCTTACATATCTCTATCACTCCCCAAATGGAAGAACTTTCCCGAAGCGTGAGAGACGTGGAGAGTGGAGTTTAGGTCCACCCTTTTTACTTAAAGCAGAATCAGAGTGGCCAACCCTGCCACCTCTTAAGACCCCTGAAGATAAAGTGGAAAGGAGAGCTAGTATATTCTGTGGTGTCACCCAAACATTAAAGCCCTTAGACCCTAGTAAGTATCACTCTTGGAAAGACCTTGTTGAAGCCATAGTTCAACAACATCCAAGTGACTTAGATCAATCTAGTATACCTACAGCTAAGGACTATGTGACAGCAGAACATCTCCTCTTCCGCAATATTCAACAAGATAGTTTCCCAGAAGAATACGAGCAACTAAGCTCTGGTAAGCCCGTATCCCCTACAAGTAGATTACTCACTTTAGCCCCAGAATTGATAAAGCCAGTCAGCTTATACGGGTAGGAGGACGCCTACGTCGTGCTGAAGGCTTAGAACTCCAAACAGTTCACCCTATTGTCCTAGACCCTCATCATCAAGCCACCAAATTACTCATTCAAGACTATGATAGTAAGCTATGTCACCCAGGACCAGAACAGTATTTGCTGAAATGAGGAGAAGTGTCTGGATACTTAGAGGTCGTGAAGCAATTCGAAAATCCCAACATAACTGTATGGAGTGTCGTAAGTGGAAGGCTAAACCTGAGAACCCTAAGATGGCTGACCTTCCTCCAGCACGCTTGAGACTTCATAAACCACCCTTTTATAGTACTGGTATGGATTGTTTTGGACCTTTCCAAACCAAAATAGGCAGGCGTTTAGAGAAAAGATGGGGAATAATCTTTAAGTGTCTTACAACTCGATGTGTACACATTGAGCTTCTCACAGCTATAGACACAGATTCTTTCCTCATGGCTCTGAGGAGATTTATAGCACGTAGAGGCACCCCCTCAGAACTGATATCTGACCAAGGCACTAACTTCCAGGGTGGACAGAGAGAGTTAAAAGATGCTTTAAAGAATTGCAGCCAAGAACTTCAACGGCATCTTGCCAAACAGAAGATCAATTCGATTTAACCCACCTAATGCCCCTCACTTTGGTGGCAGCTGGGAAAGGAGATCCGATCTCTTAAAATGCCCTCCGTACAGTAGTAGGTGCACAAACAGTAACAGAAGAAGTTCTTCAAACAGTACTTATTGAAATAGAAGGAATCCTTAATAGCAAACCTTTAGGTTATGTCTCCTCAATGTAGCAGATTTAGACCCAATCACCCCAAATCTTCTGCTCATGGGCGGCTAGACAGCTCTTTACCTCAAGTGATATACCCTGCCGATGAACTCATAGGACGACGTAGATGGAGACAAAGTCAAGTTCTCACTGATCACTTTTGGTCAAGCTTCGTGAGACACTACTTACCCAATCTCCAGCTACGCCACAAATGGTATGGAGAAACTAAAACTCTGACACTTGGGTCTGTCGTCATGATTGTCGATCCCCAGTTACCACGAGCCCTTTGGTTGATCGGGAGAGTGTCAAAGACATTCCCTGGAGCAGATGGACAAGTTAGGTCTGCAGAGGTCAACGTTAAAGGTCGATTATACACACGACCAGTTACCCGACTCATTAATCTACCAGAGATAGCAGTTGAAGACAACACCAAGATCAAATCGGCAGACTTTTAGCTAAGATTTAGAAGCAAATATGCTATGCATATTTGGGGGCGGCAGTGTTAGAAAGGATTCCTATTTAGTTGTAATTCCATGCTTCACCACTAGAGGCAGATATACAGCTTACCAAGCAATGACAAGCTATCTGTGACATCACAGTACACCGTCCTCCACCAAGAGTATAAAAGACCAGAACACGGAGCTGCAGCAGGCAGTCTGCATCACGCAACCTACTGAACAGCAGCTAGCAGAAGACAGCAAGAATCACCTCATATGCAATCAATTCTATACTTAGTAAAGTAAAGTGTTCTGAATCCTGTATCGTGTTTTTACTGACGCGCTGGGGCGAGTACAATCCACTGATCAGCGCATACCAGTTAGTGAGAATCCTTATATGGTCCTTCGAGTAAGATAAGAAAACCCCTCTAACATTGGTCCTTCGAGCTAGACAGGAAAACTTCTCAACACTATGCCTTTTAATAAAAAAAAGGCATTTTAAACAGAGATAATACTTGTAATGAGGAACTAGAAAAAGAAAACAAATTACTGGCATGAAATACTGCCTAAATTACTATCTAGGAGTCGTAAAAAAGTATTTTTGAAAAACCGCAAAGCGCTATTGGATTGCCGATTGAGTTGTGTTCCATTAAATGACTGATTATGTGCACTTTCCTAATCTCAAACATCATCTTTTTTTTATTTCCTGGATTTAAACTTTTCCCACTGGAGAGTGAGACAGGGAGGAGAATGTGACAGTTTACATTACAGCCAAAACTTCCATTGCATGTGAGTTTATACTGAAGAAGTGCTCCTTGTTAACCTCATGCCTCTTTCCAGTCAATGCCTGCCATATGCTTTTATTCAAACTTCATTTTACGTACACAAGAGATTACACCGAGGCCATTATGCTGGCTGTTTTTATTATATTCCACTGACCCCTTGATACATTAAACAAACAAAAGATTTATAGGTGATACATAATTGTGTCTGTATTTGTCAGGCGCAAGGAAAGGATTTTGTCCTCGATACCCTCTTTCCTCAAAACATGTATATCTCGATTTAGTTTGTCCTCTCGGGTTCAACATAGACACAACATTGAGGGTTGCTGAAACTCAATGTTTAGCTCACTGTAATCATAAACCAGGGTCGAGAATTGGGGCCAATATCACCAGTAAGCTACTAAGTAATGAATCAAAAAGACTGCTGGATAAGTGCTATATTATATTACTATATTGCATACAATATATCAAACTTCTATATAGTTTTATATTGTGATACTATAGATTACTATATCAGCAGTAGACTGTATTTATTATACATTCTGTATGAAATCACATGCAGGTGTAAGCACCATATAGACTAGAGGTCGACCGACTTCAAACCTCATTGGTTTTGCCGATTAATTGGTACAGATTGCTGGCAAAAATCCATACTGATAGTTTTTCCTGGTTGCGTTATACAATACGAGAGTGGCCTCTAGAGGCGAATCACTAAGGTCATGTGCTGTTTATGTGAAGTGTGTTTTTATTAATTTTGGATGTAACTGTTTTTAGTGAGGCTGCAACTAACGATTATTTTGATAAGTGATTAATTGAATTGGACGATAATTATTTAAATTATTCGGATATATATAAAAAAAACATTATGTTGTTGATGTTGAAGATGTTTTATTATAACTATATACTTGAAAATAATTATTTGATCCTCTGCTGATTTAGTAAATTTTCACCCTTAAAAAGAAATGAACAGTCTAGAATTTTTATGGTAGGTTTATTTTAACAGAAAGAGAAAGTAATAAAATAAGAAAGAAATAAAAAATAAATTAAAATAATAATAATTATATATATATATATATATATATATATATATATATATATATATATATATATATATATATACATAATATAATATAATATAATTTGTATTTGATCGAGTGAAATAAGTATTTGATCCCCTATCAACCAGCAAGAATTCTGACTCCCACACACCCAAATTTGTCCTGTCACTTTAAGAAAGAACTCCTAATATCAACTCATTATGTGTATAAAAGACACCAGTCACAGAATCAACCTCTTCCATTCGAACTTCTTCACCACCATGGGCAAGACCAAAGAGCTGTCAAAGGACGTCAGTTACAAGATTGTAGACCTGCATGGGCTACAAGACCATGGGCTTTAAGATCTATCGGTTGATTAATCAGGTATTAAGACCCAACCTAGCTATTATAATAAATCGTTCGACCGCTAATATAGACAGGTGACATACTAATAAAAAACCTGTACTGGATAACATGGTGAATGCAGAAGATTGTGCTTTCCCAGTTTACAGGTGCATCTTAATAAATTTAAATATCATTAAAAAGTTGATTTATTTTAGTAATTCAATACAAAAAGTGAAACTTGTATATTATATAGATTCATCACACATATTTCAAGTGTTCTTTTAAGTGTTTTCTTTTAATTTTGATGATTATGGCTTATAGCTAATGAAAACCCAAAATTCAGTATCTCAGAAAATTAGAATATGGTGAAAAAGTTCAATATTGGAGACTCGTGGTGTCACACTCTAATTAGCTAATTAAATCCAAACACCTGCACGGTTTCCTGAGCCTTTAAATGGTGTCTCAGTCTGGTTCAGGCTACACAATCATGGGGGAAGACTGCTGACTTGACAGTTGTCCAGAAGATGATAATTGACACCCTGCACATGGAGGGTAAGACACAAAAAGTAATCGCTAAAGAAGCTGCTGTTCACAGAGTGCTGTATTCAAGCACATTAATGGAAAGTTGAATGGAAGGAAAAAATGTGGTAGAAAAAGGTGAAACGAAGCCCATTTAAAGAATTTGGGAAGATTCACAAAGAGTGGACTGCAGCTGGAGTCAGTGCTTTAAGAGCCACCATGCACAGACGTATCCATGGACTACAACTGACATATACCTTGTGTCGAGCCACTCCTGAACCAGATACAATGTCAGAGGTGTCTTACCTGGGCAAAGGACAAAAGGACTGGACTGTTGCTCAGTGGGCCAAAGTCATCTTTTTTTCAGATGAAAGGAAAGAAGATTTTGCATTTTATTTGGAAATCAAGGTCCCAGAGTCTGGAAGAAGGAAGGAGAGGCTCACAATCCAAGTTGCTTGAGGTCCAGTTTGAAGTTTGCACAGTCAGTGGTGATTTAGGGAAACATGTCATCTGCTGGTGTTGGTCAAGTCCAAGGTCAGCACAGCCATCAACCAGGAAGTTTTAGAGCACTTCATGCTTCCCTCTGCTGACCAGCTTTATGGAGATGCTGATTTCATTTTCCAGCAAGATTTGGCACCTGCCCACACTGCCAATCATTGGATTGAGGAAAAAAATTATCTACTACATGTTTTGTTTTTTCCCTGCAGTTAATCATCTCATACTGATTAAAATTAAGTAACCTGTCCATCAAGTGTACCAAGTGTGCTGTCAGACCAACTAAAACATGTGATCTAACAACCCAGAAAACACTCTATAATGCAAGTGCCTCTAGTGTACAAGCCTTAAGTGGAAGATTTGTGAATGGTGTACAAACCATGGACCACATCACCTGATTACGATAAGACTTTTCTCTTGCGACTGCTTGCCTGCAACAATCCACTATATTTACTTAAGCTGCTCTACACAGCAGGATGGCATCTCCCTGGGGTCGTGTTTTGACTTTACTGGAAGGGGTGTGGTATTTCTAATTGACTGACTCGTTTCCCTTAGAACCCAGAATAGGATTTTCCTCTTGTGTCCTCCAGATTTGGCAAAATGTTAGTTAACAGGTAGCTTTATAAGCTATTTTACTCTCAATTGCATCAAAACTAAAAAAGAATCAGAAAAATTAGCAATCAGAAACAATAAAAGAAGAATTGAGCATTCTTGGTAAGATTACCTTGCATATGTTGGTGGCCTATAGGCCTTAGAGTGACCTTTTGGTTGGATTTCTGCCCAATGTCAAATCACCTAGTCTTGTAAATCCAAGTCAAAATCAACGTGAACTTCATTGTCATTCAGCCTGGCAGCAAAAAAATCACTTGATTTGCTTTGCAGCAATTGAAATCTTGTTGTGGACAATAGTTGTATTATCATAATGGCATCAATGCTAATCTTTCATTGAGTAAATGCAGCAGAGGCTCCATTATTGAAGTAAATTCTGGCCTAGTGGATGAAAGACATCATCCCCCACTTACCTAGATGTTTACAAGTACCCTTCTCAGGAGCTTCATGGTTAATATCGCCTCTCCCTCTACTAGGAGTGCAGTCTTTTACCTTGAACACCATTCCAGAATGTCCTAAGATGTGTATTGGCTCTTCATATTATTTGGGGTATACAGCTTTTGGGGGATCATCGTTGATACCCAGGTGATTCCTACTACCCTTTGTTTAAAATATATTATAAATAATCAAAGTTTTCTAACAAGAATGTTCAGAAATTCCAAATGAACACGAGACTTTTCAAAGGCGATTTACCTGGTATGCATACTTGTTTAAAGAAACAGATGTGAAATTAAGCATTGGGAACATTTATTCTGGCTATGATGGTTGAAATCCTGCACATCTTCTATTGTCTGTCTAGCACATTTAATAATCTCCTTGTGAATAATCCGACTTTTATTATGTAATGGCAGATTCGGCTGTTCAGGCCAACAACAATAATCACCAGAAACTTTAGCTATCATCAAACTGTGTCGACGGGTGAAATACGACATTTACTATCCAATATTAAAGTAAAGGAAGCGCCAGTGCTTCTGAATGTGTGTTTGAGTGTGCCTGAATGTCTCATAGAAATAGGAACCTGGTGCCATGGGATACCATCAAATACTTTTTGTTGATGATTTTAAACACAATATGGTAGTAATATAAGCCAGCTGGTTTGACTAGTCCAGATATTCACTATGAAAAACAAGAACAGACGGGCAATGTGAGAACTAAAGGGGAAAAAACGTAACTATGTGGCATTGGGCTGCAACATGCATCGTGTGGTGCGTCGTGGCTCTGAAAGAACCAAGGTAGCTGTTAGTTTTGTAATTCTACATACAGGGAGTGCAGAATTATTAGGCAAGTTGTATTTTTGAGGATTAATTTTATTTGAGGATTTAATTTGAACAACAACCATGTTCTCAATGAACACAAAAAACTCATTAATATCAAAGCTGAATATTTTTGGAAGTAGTTTTTAGTTTTAGCTATTTTAGGGGGATATCTGTGTGTGCAGGTGACTATTACTGTGCATAATTATTAGGCAACTTAACAAAAAACAAATTCATACCCATTTCAATTATTTATTTTTACCAGTGAAACCAATATAACATCTCAACATTCACAAATATACATGTCTGACATTCAAAAACCAAACAAAAACAAATCAGTGACCAATATAGCCACCTTTCTTTGCAAGGACACTCAAAAGCCTGCCATCCATGGATTCTGTCAGTGTTTTGATCTGTTCACCATCAACATTGCGTGCAGCAGCAACCACAGCCTCCCAGACACTGTTCAGAGAGGTGTACTGTTTTCCCTCCTTGTAAATCGCACATTTGATGATGGACCACAGGTTCTCAATGGGGTTCAGATCAGGTGAACAAGGAGGCCATATCATTAGATTTTCTTCTTTTATACCCTTTCTTGCCAGCCACGCTGTGGAGTACTTGGGCGTGTGTGATGGAGCATTGTCCTGCATGAAAATCATGTTTTCTTGAAGGATGCAGACTTCTTCCTGTACCACTGCTTGAAGAAGGTGTCTTCCAGAAACTGGCAGTAGGACTGGGAGTTCAGCTTGACTCCATCCTCAACCCGAAAAGGCCCCACAAGCTCATCTTTGATGATACCAGCCCAAACCAGTACTCCACCTCCACCTTGCTGGCGTCTGAGTCGGACTGGAGCTCTCTGCCCTTTACCAATCCAGCCACGGGCCCATCCATCTGGCCCATCAAGACTCACTCTCATTTCATCAGTCCATAAAACCTTAGAAAAATCAGTCTTGAGATATTTCTTGGCCCAGTCTTGACGTTTCAGCTTGTGTGTCTTGTTCAGTGGTGGTCGACTTTCTGCCTTTCTTACCTTGGCCATGTCTCTGAGTATTGCACACCTTGTGCTTTTGGGCACTCAGTGATGTTGCAGCTCTGAAATATGGCCAAACTGGTGGCAAGTGGCATCTTGGCAGCTGCACGCTTGACTTTTCTCAGTTCACGGGCAGTTATTTTGCGCCTTGGTTTTCCACACGCTTCTTGCGACCCTGTCGACTATTTTGAATGAAACGCTTGATTGTTCGATGATCACGCTTCAGAAGCTTGGCTATTTTAAGACTGCTGCATCCCTCTGCAATATATCTCACTATTTTTGACTTTTCTGAGCCTGTCAAGTCCTTCTTTTGACCCATTTTGCCAAAGGAAAGGAAGTTGCCTAATAATTATGCACACCTGATATAGGGTGTTGATGTCATTAGACCACACCCCTTCTCATTACAGAGATGCACATCACCTAATATGCTTAATTGGTAGTAGGCTTTCCAGCCTATACAGCTTGGAGTAAGACAACATGCATAACGAGGATGATGTGGTCAAAATACTCATTTGCCTAATAATTCTGCACTCCCTGTATAAGGATAATGTGTATGTTGATATTGACATTCAGTCTTCAGGAAGAAATACTCTATAAATCAGAGTTATCATCTGAGGAAAATTTGCCTCCCAGCCCCCTCAATTTGAAGATGTGAGGGATATAACGAAGGCCTATAGAACAAGGTAAACTTGAAAAGTCCACACAGTACATTGCAGAAGGCAAGAGCTACAAAAGCAACAAAAGACCAGAGTTATGTCAAGGTACATGAGCAAAAATTGTTTTATTATTTTGCCATGGCTAGTAAAAATATGATACATGGTATCTGCATTGATTATTGAAGATTGAAAATGAAGGTTATAGGCAGTTATAGGAAATACTTTATATATTTTCAACATAAGCTATTTTGTTAATTACAACACCAAGGGTTGTAATTTATTAAAGTTTTCACCTTTGTAAAAGAATTTAAACCTGACAACAGGCATACAAAAAAAAAACTAACAGCCAGGCTTAGATGCAGCAGGCAGGAGGGATTTAACCCTGATTGAACCCTTTCATGAGGCATGTAAAAAGTCACCCCAGAGAGAAGTTGGAAATGACAGGGATGTGACAGCATGTTAAATGGCATGCTCAAGGGCACAGGAAGGGTAAAGGAAGGGCACAGAACACTAGGATCTGGACAATGTGATAGCCTTGACTATCTTTGACACTTGCCTCTTTCAGCCATATGTGGTTCTTTTTCAAACTTTTTCCACAAAGTTGGAGGCACACAGTTTTAAAGTACGTTTTTGAATGTGGTGATATAAAATATTCCCTTCATGTTTCCATCATGCCACTGTTCACAAAGCTAGCTTCTTTAAACTATGGTTTACATGGGTTAGAGCAAAAGGTATTCAGAATGAATTGGATTGCTGACTGCACTCCAGGCCTCCTCACCCTTCATCAGTATCTGACTTTACTAACAGCTTTGTCGCTGAATAAGCACAAATCTCCACAAGCCCACTCCAAAATCTAGTGAAACATCTTCCCAGAGAAATGGAGATTATTATAACAGCAAATAGGGAAATGTGGAATGGGACGTATATAAATGTATATAAGAATCTTATGGTCAGGGGTTAACAAACTTCAGTCCATATAATGTATTTGGGTGTATTCATGGTAGTAGCAACACATTGGGGAAATGTTCCCAATGAATTGGTAGAGAAAATTCTTAGAACAAATTCACTGAAAAAAAATATATATGTTTGCTGTGCAGTTTGGTACCTTTATGGTTTTGCTGACTCATTAGGAATTGAATAAACACCATTCAGAATTGGAAATTCAACAATGCTGTAACATTAAAAAAAATATTTTATTCACATGGTTGTAACAAGTAATTAAACACTAATAACGTTACACGTTAAAAACACGTTGATCATCAAACAGGGAAATTCAATTCCGCACTTCATCTCAGCCTACATTCAAACGTAAGCAAATGTGTGATAACGCCCATCTTACACTTTGTACAAAAGGTCAGATTGTGCTCATGTCTAATCTCTCCTATTGAAGCGTGCGTTCAGACGGCATTGTAATGGACCTGATTGTAAGCTTTGACACGAGATTGGAGTCCTTGCGAGTGTTCACTGTCCTTAAAACAAATCAGGCTGTACCATATACAGTAAAACCCCGTTGTATGAGCATAATTCGTTCTTGAAAATTGCTCGTAGGTCCATTTGCTCGTACGTTCGAACTGATTTTCCCCATAAGAATGAATGTAAAAGTGATTTAATCCGTTCCGAGATCTCATTCGATCGCTTATTTCTGCACTTAAAAAGTATTTGTAGCCTATTTTAACAAACGAATACACGGCAAATTACCGTAATGTAAACGTAATTTAACACTTACCCATGTGGTAGTGGTTGATTGTGAGTGTGAGACGCGCACCACGCTCGTAACCTTCTCGGTTTCCATGGTAATTCTATTTACATTCGTTTTCACAGCACCATCACTGATTTTCTTGGGAGACATTTTTCAAGATTTCTAGTGAAATAAAAAAATAAAACTAAAAAAAGTTAAGTTTTTGCGGCACTGAACAACGAGAGCGACCGAGTGATACGTCATCAACTAGCGACTGATGCTTCTCTCCACCGAAAACGGGGAACCGGCATCGTGGGTTTGCTCGTGCCTTCGAAATTTGCTCATGAAATAGTGTAAAATCTTGCAAGCAAGGTCGCTCGTATCTCCGTTTGCTCGTACTATAGGTTGCTCGTACAACGGGGTTTTACTGTATTATGAAACTCGTTAATTTTTCAGAGACTCTTCTTTTCACTTATGTTGTCAATATCTAAAATCAAAATGATTGTAATAAATTATAAAAAAGAATGCAACACTGACAAAGCATTTTCACAACTAATTGCAGACTTTCATTGGATATGAGGGCACGTTATCTGATCCCCTTATTGTTTTAATAGTATAGGACCTGTTCATAGGAGGCTCGCTCCACAATGAAGCAACGAATAGTAGGGAATTTCCCAGCAACTCTCCCAGAAAAGCTTTAAGCTATTTCACATGACACAATGCGGTTTCTCAAAAGCGATCATGACAAGGTGTGTCTAAAATAGAGATAAAATGAAACCAAAATTAACATATCAATAGCAGTCATTAACTCATTGAGCATTAAACAGAAAATGAATGATCAAATGTACTGTATTTATAGTAGACAGAAGTTATAAATTACATGACTGAAGTAAAACATTTCATGCTATAATTTACACATCCAACTAAAGTTCAGCCCTACTTACTATTTACATGTATACAAATATCTTTACTCTCTGCCTACTTGTATGATAAACTGATTAGATCAGAGCCAGAAATCAACAATAAATAGTCAAATACAATGCAGAGATTATAGGACCATCTGGTTACATATATGACTTGATCAAATCTATGTTCCTCTTAATTGCAAGGTACACATGGTGTACCTGTTGATGTGAGATGTGGACCATGATGCTACGGTTCCTGCACTAACTGTGTCACTAACACAACATCTCAGAAGTGTAGATGGAAAATCAACAGTGTACAGAAGCATGGAGCCCACACACCACGATGTTAGCAAACACACTATTACTGTGCCGAACCAACAAGCTGAGATTTCAGATGCAGAGTTTGGATGGAGCGCCGGTGGTCTGGACCAGCTCACATCTGTTTAAGGTACAGTTTTAGATTAGGTAATTGGATACTGTTTGTACAGGCGAAACTTGCAGGACCTTGTGTAGCACTGCGAGATAGTGATAATGATCAATCCGTTATGAGCACATAATGAACAGCATGTGCTGACTTTAAATCGTGATTCAACACTGCAAAAAGACTTTCTTGAACGTCCGTTTTAGAGACATTCAAAAGGAAGCCAAAGGGAAAACTAATATTAAAGCAGATGAAACGCTAAAGGTTCGGAGCAAGTCAAACTAGATTTCAGAGAGTTCGTATCTTATTAAACACTACTATCTTCCACACAACCTCAAAGTGAGGTTAGCCACGCATCCAGACATTTCCTGTCCGAAGTCTGCTCTTTCATTACCCTTCCTGGCTCACAATACCACAGATAACCCTGAAAATGCCATTGTGAAGGAAGCTGGAGTCGATAGAGTGAATGGTTCATGCTAAAATGGTGTGTAATCTAGATGAATAAAAATAAAAATAAAATTATATATATATATATATATATATATATATATATATATATATATATATATATGTGTGTGTGTGTGTGTGTGTGTGTGTGTGTGTGTGTGTGTGTGTGTATATATATATATATATATATATATATATATATATATATATATATATATATATATATATATATATATATATATATATATATATATATATATATATAACAGTTTTTTTTTTTTTCCATTTATGCAATCACTACACTATATGGACCAATGTTTGTGGACACCAGACCACAATATTTAAACATTTCCATTCCACATTGGAAAACTAATAACATTTTAAACAAGAATTAAAGTATAAAAAGCATAAAATAATGCTTAAGTATATTAATGGTGTATAATCACTTCACTGGACACAGTTCAGAATCAGATACCTTGCAATTTATTTTTATTTCATGTTGATTGACTATTTCTGAGCAAAGTACTTCACAATTAGACTTAGAAATGACTTATGGTGAACCAAAAAATTTTATTCTTAAAATACCTAAAACTTCACTTTCCTTCTGGCCAAAGACCTCCAAACATCTGTACACAACAGACCAGTTTTGTTTGGAAAATATTCTTGTGGACAGGCTGGTGTGGTGTGTGTGTGTGTGTGTGTGTGTGTGTGTGTGTGTGTGTGTGTGTGTGTGTGTCACATTTTCTCCAAGCTTGGTGATGATTCTTACATATGACTCCCCAGTGGGAGATATCTCCTGATTGTCCAGCGAAAGATCTCATACCACATTATTAGTAAAAGATATGCTTGTACTTGCAAATTGAAATCATGAAGAACAAAACGATAAGAGGTTAATGATTTGTGATTAAATAGTTCAAATCTCAGTACTTCCAGACACACACACACACACACACACACACACACACACATACACACACACACACACACACACACCCCAAGCCACTTAACCCTCAAATAGTAAAGCTATTGTCAATGTACAACTGTAACATCAGTTTTGGATAAAAACCTTATACCAAATATACACATATTTAACACATCTGAGGCCACAAATAACTTTTATGACCTTTCCGTACACACAATTCTTGTAACCTTTTAAAAGTGAGTAATCTGAGTCAGCTTGAATTCCTGCAGCTTCTATTTTCATTTCCTGACCTAAATCGTCAAGCTTATTTTCCCAAAATTGCCTTTACTTATTTCACATTTAAAAACTTCAATATGTTTTAGCCATTCCGAAGGTCTATGACACAGAAATAAAAATGCTCATATCAGTTTACGTCCATACGATTCATCGATCCTCTGTATTGTCTTTAGCATTGGAGATATTGTCACGCTTTGATCAAGAGTTGAAAACCAGAATGCGAATAGGACGCTTATTAGCTTTGGGAAACAAACAGAAGATAGGAAGCAGCATGTTCTGGAAAACGGGTATATTCCGAAACACAGGTAGTTCAGGGATGATCGCCAGAATAAACCGTAGATCGGACGGCGAGTGAGTGGAAACGAGGGCCTTATAAAGGAAGGGTGTTGCTTGGAGACAGGTGAAGGTGATTAGTGTGTAGACGAGGCGTTGCGAGTTTGCTGGGGGGGGTATAAGTATATATGAAAAAATGTATTATAAAATAAAATAAAGTAGATAAATAAATAGTATAAACTATACAAATATATAAATATATGAAACGATAAGAATATGTAGTATGGCAGATCTTGACAGTACAAATTAAAGTGATTTAGTGTGATTTTACTTAAAGTGTCCATGTGCAGTATGGGCAGATATTCAAGTTAGTTTGTTTCAAGTTTATATCAGATTTAGGCAATTTGATTCTATTGTCTTCAGCAAGTCAGGAGACATTGCCTACACTGGTTTGGAAATGAAGTCAGCTTATACTTCTGATTAACCCCGTAACCACTCAGTCAAATAAATGAGATCATTATAAGTCGCTCTGAATAATAGCGTCTGCCAAACGCCATAAATGTACATGTAAAATCTCTGTCATACAGCAAATTACCTTAACCAATCAAGTTCTACTGAGATTTTACTAAGCCTATGATAACCCCAGACCCCCTCCACTTCATACTCTATTTGGGGACTTTTTTTTTCATTTATTGAATTATATGGACAAACGTTTGTGGAAACCAGAACATAAAATATGTGCTTTTTTGATCATCCAATTCCACATTTGCTGTAATAATTATCTCCACTCTTCTGGGAAGTTGTTTCACTAGATTTTAGAGTTTGCTTGTGAAGCTTTGTGTTCATTCATCTATGTGTTAGTAAAGTCAGGTTGTGATGTAGGTGAGGTGAGGAGGTCTGGAGTGCAGTCATCATTCCATTTCATCCAAAAGGTGTTCAGTAGGGTTGAGGTCAGATCTTTATAGCAGTCAAGATCTTTCCCAACCCATGTAAAACATATCTACATGGAGTTGACTTTGTGCACAGAGGCAATGTTATGTGGAACAGGTTTGAGTCTCCTAGTTGAAGTGAAGGGTAAATGTAATTCCCCCACATTCAAAGACGTCCTATACAATTGTGTGCCAGATACAAAATACAATTATGAATGCTAGGTACAAAATAAACAAAAGAAAACCAAGACAAATAAATAATAAGTATAATGTAATAAATAAAACTTAATAAAAATAACAATGAAAGAAGAAATTACTTCACATTAACATTAAGTACGTTAACACTTCAAAAAAAGATTTCTCCGTGCTCTCAAGGGGCAAGGGAAAGAGACCATGTAGACAAGGGGGTCCAAGAGAAAGGGATTTTCTTATTTTCTTACCTCTTCCTTTAATATGAATTTATTTTATTGTTATTTTGATCCTTTCCTGTACTCCTCCTTCTCTTCTCCTTAAATGTGACAAGAAAGGTTGCCAAGTAGTGTAAAACTTTTCTGCATTACCAAGTATTGTAAATTGGATCTTTTCTATCTGAATAAGCAGCATCAGGTTGTGCATTCAAATGAAAACGGCTGGGTGGGAAAGTTCAGTAATCTAAGCCTTTTAACAATTATCAAGCAGAAGGTGAGTGCGTTTGACTGTGAGGATGACTAGGAAACATTTGTGGGGTTGAGTCCAAATAATCTACTAGGCGGCATGGTTTGATATCTAAAATAAAATATTCAGAAATTGGTTTAATTAAATTGATGCCCAGAAATAAGTCAAGGCTGGACAAAGCTAAAAAGTATTATTAAAAAGTAGCTGCAGTTTGTCGAGACTGATCACAATATGGATCCAAACCAAGGTTGATTTTAGATCATTTGGCCAATACACTCTATGCAAAAACTTAAACTGTAAAAGTGAATGAAGAGCACATATAAAGGAGGTATGTACATGGCAAAAAAATTCGGTTTTGGGGAGGTCAAATTTTTTTGACAAATAAGAAAAAGAAACAAATGTATTCTCTTGAAAAAAGATAATGATTTAGTAATGCCCCTTCAAACCACAATGGTAAAAATTAATCTGAAATAGAGGGTAAAAAGAAAGGATATATAGGAATATATAGGAAAAAGACCTGATGTTGCCTAAACACCAAAATTTTATAATAGAATAGAATCTAGATTTTAAGACTGTGTATTACTAAATGATTGGAAAAATAATTGGATCTTCAATGTTAAGCGAAAAGCATAAATAAGCATGTAGGGACACTTGGGTACAGGAACTACATTCCATCTCAAACCATGCCAGAATGTGACTGGCTCCAATATAAAATACTACAAATATTTGTTGCCCAGTAATAGGTGAAAAAAAGATATACAGTGAGGAAAATAAGTATTTGAACACCCTGCTATTTTGCAAGTTCTCCCACTTAGAAATCATGGAGGGGTCTGAAATTGTCATCGTAGGTGCATGTCCACTGTGAGAGACATAATCTAAAAAAAAAAAAAATCCAGAAATCACAATATATGATTTTTAAACTATTTATTTGTATGATACAGCTGCAAATAAGTATTTGAACACCTGTCTATCAGCTAGAATTCTGACCCTCCAAGACCTGTTAGTCTGCCTTTAAAAGTCCACCTCCACTACATTTATTATCCTAAATTAGATGCACCTGTTTGAGGTCGTTAGCTGCATAAAGACACCTGTCCACCCCATACAATCAGTAAGAATCCAACTACTAACATGGCCAAGACCAAGAGCTGTCCAAAGACACTAGAGACAAAATTGTACACCTCCACAAGGCTGGAAAGGGCTACAGGGAAATTGCCAAGCAGCTTGGTGAAAAAAGGTCCACTGTTGGAGCAAACATTAGAAAATAGAAGAAGCTAAACATGACTGTCAATCTCCCTCGGACTGGGGCTCCATGCAAGATCTCACCTCGTGGGGTCTCAATGATCCTAAGGAAGGTGAGAAATCAGCTCAGAACTACATGGGAGGAGCTGGTCAATGACCTGAAAAGAGCTGGGACCACCGTTTCCAAGGTTACTGTTGGTAATACACTAAGGCGTCATGGTTTGAAATCATGCATGGCACGGAAGGTTCCCCTGCTTAAACCAGCACATGTCCAGGCACGTCTTAAGTTTGCCAATGACCATTTGGATGATCCAGAGAAGTCATGGGAGAAAGTCATGTGGTCAGATGAGACCAAAATAGAACCTTTGGGTCATAATTCCACTAAACGTGTTTGGAGGAAGAAGAATGATGAGTACCATCCCAAGAACACCATCCCTACTGTGAAGCATGGGGGTGGTAGCATCATGCTTTGGGGTGTTTTCTGCACATGGGACAGGCGACTGCACTGTATTAAGGAGAGGATGACCGGGGCCATGTATTGCGAGATTTTGGGGAACAACCTCCTTCCCTCAGTTAGAGCATTGAAGATGGGTCGAAGCTGGGTCTTCCAATATGACAATGACCCGAAGCACACAGCCAGGATAACCAAGGAGTGGCTCTGTAAGAAGCATATCAAGGTTCTGGTGTGGCCTAGCCAGTCTCCAGACCTAAACCCAATAAAGAATCTTTGGAGGGAATTTAAACTCCGTGTTTCTCAGCGACAGGCCAGAAACCTGACTGATCTAGAGAAGATCTGTGTGGAGGAGTGGGCCAAAATCCCTCCTGCAGTGTGTGCAATCCTGGTGAAAAACTACAGGAAACGCTTGACCTCTGTAATTGCAAACAAAGGCTACTGTACCAAATATTAACATTGACTTTCTCAGGTGTTCAAATACTTATTTGCAGCTGTATCATACAAATAAATAGTTTTAAAATCATATATTGTGATTTCTGGATTTTTTTTTTTTAGATTATGTCTCTCACAGTGGACATGCACCTACGATGACAATTTCAGACCCCTCCATGATTTCTAAGTGGAAGAACTTGCAAAATAGCAGGGTGTTCAAATACTTATTTTCCTCACTGTATATATAAAAAATGCAAAGTGCATAGCCACCTAGTTTTTTGGGTTGTTAAAGAAACGATTTCTGAATTCTTATTGGGATTTTGCTTGATCTAAAGTCTTAAAGAATGTTGTTGGTATGAACATTGGAATACTTTAAAGAATATTCTTCCTAATTTAAATTTAAATAGCCATTTTTTAGTATGGATTCTGCCTGCAAGAGAAATTGGAATAGTTGTTCACTTAGTAAGATCTTGTTTTGTTTTCTTTGAAATTGCAATAAAATTATGCTTAAATAGGTCACATAAATCTGTGTTACTGTTACTTCCAGGTATCGGAAATTGAGACTAATTTAAATGGTAATGTTGACGTAAGAGATCTCGCAGTAGAATTGTTTGGAAAAAATTTACTCTTATGCAAGTTTAGTTTATAACCTGAGACACCACTAAACTGCCTTAAGACATTTGAGATATAGGAAAGAGTTCCATGACAAAAAAACACCACATTATCCACTTTCCTGCTCTAATATGACCATTAATATTGTGATTATTACAAAAGTAGATTGCAAGAGGTATATCTATGTCTATAGCAAACAAAGAGGGGGGAAAAAGGGCAACACTGTCTAGTGCCACGGTGAAGAAATAATCAGAATTAATACCATTTGTTGTAAAAGAGTGTAAGAGTTTTACCCAGCACACAAATCTATAACCAAACCCGAATTCTTTTAAAGTATAGAATAAATAGTCCTACTCAACACGATCGAATGCCTTCTCTGCATCAAGAGAGACTGAAGCATCAGACACAAAGGAGTCAGACAGAGTGTAAATTATGTTTAGCAACCTTCTGAGATCTAAAAAACCAAGTCTATTTTCATTGAAGCCAGTTTGGTCTGAATGAATGATGTCTTGAATAACAGTTTCTAAACTAAGAGAGAGAACTTTCGCCAGAATTTTTACATTAAGAAGTAAAATTGGTCAATATGATCCACACTCCAATGGATTTTTATCGGGTTTTAGAAGAGAGATTGATGCCTGACGTAAAGAAGGACGAAGCGCGCCATTATTTAGAGATTTTCATAAACCGAGAGAAACTGAGGGGAAAGCTTTTTAAAAACTCTGTGGAGATTTTCAGCTCTGCATTTGTGCGATAAATTGCAAAATTTTAGCTAAACTTATAGGTTCATCCAATTTGGTTTTTGATTCATGATTAATTTAAGTAATGTTGAAATTATATAAAAAAAACCCCTACTAATTACATTTAAGAGATTCTGACTGATATAATGAGGAGAAAAAAGATGTCAATTCATTATACATTTTTTTTGGAATCTGATAAAATATCACCTACTTGGGTTTGGATTTGGGTGATAAATATTGTTGCAGTTTAAAGTTGTAATGCCAGTGCTTTACCTGTTTATTCACCAAACTCATGAAAATGGTGTATCCATTTAAGCAGAAGCTGATCAGCCTGGATGGTGGAGAGAAGGTTATTTATTCCAAAAATTCAAAAAGCCTCTTATTACACAACTTCTTAATATAAGCAGAACAAGAAATTATTTTTCAATGTAAATAAGCTTTGAGCATTTCCCAAAGTAAAGATGCAGAAATTTCTTCTGTAGAATTCTGAGATAAACCGAACCATATTGAACAAAATCTGATAAAAGTAATACGTTAATTTTCCAAGCATACGAGGATCTATAACAGCCAGGCAGGGCTAGTTGAAGAATTACTTGGGCATG
The DNA here is from genome assembly GCF_014805685.1 of Silurus meridionalis. Taxonomy (NCBI): domain Eukaryota; kingdom Metazoa; phylum Chordata; class Actinopteri; order Siluriformes; family Siluridae; genus Silurus; species Silurus meridionalis. The sequence goes on from NC_060907.1 coordinate 13,671,877, forward strand.
ATCGGAAACAATTATACCATCATAAGAGTAGGACTTTACTAGAGAGTAGGGCTACAATTAACAATTATTTTGATAATCGATTAATCGGACGATTCGTTTTTCGATTAATCATATACATAATTTTTTTTTTTTATGCTTTGCTTATTATAACTATATAAATCCCTACTTCAGGTTATTTATGTATAAAAGTGAACTTAAAAAAATGCAAAAGCCACATGTTGAATTTAACTATATTAAATTTAGACATTTTATAGCTTATAGTAGCTTCTTGTTGAGGAGTGAATGGAGGATTTGTCCTATGAACAAATTCACTCAGGCTGGGTTGTTTCTTTCTGAAAAAAAAAATACAGCATTTAAGTATGCAAGGTGAAACAATTTGTGTAAATCAACATTTGTATTGTATTTTGCAGATGGCAAGTTGACAACCATGCTTAAAAAAAATCAATATAAAATATAATACAACATTGATTTGACCATTTTTGTGTAAAAACAAATAGACATTTTGTTCATTTGTGAAGATATGAATATCTAGAATATATAATTTATTGAATTTGGTATAATAATTAAATGGTAAATGCATAATATTATATATACAAACATTTAAAAAAAACAAGCATTTAAAGTAGTAAAGTCGCAGTAAATCACATTTAAAAACAGATAAGTCAAATAGACAAATGCCAAAAAAGAGAATGGAACAGAAATGCAGCAGGTTAACAAACTTTATTAAAAAAAACAAACAAAAAAATGAATTGGTGTACAAATACATAATCATTACCTGAAAACCACATAAAATTACAAAAAATGCAAACGTTTACTGCTGCTGTTATTTGCTGCTTTTAGATTAAGTGTTTGTTTGTTTGCACCATTTTAATTTAATCATCACGTTGTCGTGAGCGAGCTGATTGCGCAACCTGATGCTCGCGAGTCACGACAGAACAGATCCAGTTCGACTTTCCCGAAGTTACAAACACACAGTTTACACAATAACACTTCATTAATGAGTGCTGATGTTTCACCTTTTATGACACCAGTGTGTTTTCTTTTAATGTGCTCGTGCATCACTGTGGTACCTCCATCCCACACAAGCTCCACTTTGCATAACTTGCAGGTACAGTTTTCTTTGTTGCGTTTAATATAAAATGCTCTCATGCCTTGGATGACTTGGGACACACACTTTTTCCTGCTGCGACTTGACCCTGTACTGTCTGCCATTTTCGCAAGTGGCTGTGTTATCTTGCCGCCACGCTAAACCATAATTTGACCGTAAACCGTAACAAATTCCATTATCGGTTTCATTGATTAGTTGTTGCAGCCTTACTAGAGTGATAAGGTCACTGTCTATAAAAAATCAATGTGTATAAGTATGATGAGCTGAAGAAAAAAAAAGAAAAGACTCTAGAAGTAGGATTCAGAAAACGCCATATTTCAGTAACTCTGTGCAAATCCAAAAAGGAATTGATTGTTTTTCTAAGATTTGGATAGAAGAGCTGATTTGGAAGATAAAAACAGTGTTTAAAACACAATTAAAGTCACCTCCAATAATTAGTTGGTAAATATTTAAATCTAAGAGACCCACATATGGCTGGAAAACTCACATGTTCAAGTACTTTTGTGCATGTAGTGTATCTTAGTTGGGGTCACAGATGTTGTGGATTCTTCTAAACACCAGGTCCAAGCACATTCTGGTTTATAACAGACCACCAAGAACAAGTTGGGGGAAACCAGAGAATCTGGAGGAAACACAGGGAGAACATGCAAAATTTCAAACAGAAAGCGGAAGCCAAGAACCGAGGACAATATGAGCAGCAATGCTAAGCAAAAAAAAAATCTAATTTGGCTAAATTGTTTAACAGATTTTTTAGAAAAATACTATGTGGAATACTGTTGTGGTTTAAATTTCAGGGTGACTTGTACTCAATAACAGTGGAGACTAACGGTCAGTTACATTGAATTATTTCTACTTCAACCGTTTTCATCTTTTGAAGTTTTTTTTTGGTATCTGTTGATCTACTACTCGTATATATATTGTGCCTACATTTCATTGATGATGATGATGAGTGAATAACTTCACAGACACAGTGGATTTAGAGTTTTATGAATGGAAATTTAAGGATTATTTGCATCCAAAAAGATCGACCCTTAAGGCCCTATGCTGTTAGATGACCATTTGATCAGTCAGGGTGGGTCCTCCAGAGGGACAACCAGCTTGTGTGTACATATTTAGAAAAGGATTCCTCAGAGGGTCATTTAATAGTTGCACAAATAGTTGCAAGATCAAGATTTGACCACTTTGTCCAAGTCTGGAGACTCACGGTTTTTAGGGTTTAGTTTCCTTATAGGATTTACATGTAGCTGTTTCTGCTGGTTTTAGATAGACACATTAAACAACCCTGTAGAACCTTTATTTACTAGATCTTTAAAAGTGCAATTTAGCCATAAATAGATTTGGCCCGTAAGCATTGTTATGAATTTGTGTCTCTGTTGTTTTGGCATATCCATAGCACATGCCAGCAGGACTCCTGTTACCTGAGCTCTCGCAGTAAAACATGATAACTGCAGTAAATATCCAACATCTAATAGTTTGCAAACAAAGCCTAAACTTGTTCTTAAGTCACCATTATTCACAAGAACATGATTTGTAGTTGTTTTGGCCAGAACAGAGGGTTTTGACAGTGAATTTCCGTTCACATGCTGTTTTCCCCCCTGATGTGATATCAACTGTGAGAAGAAAAAAAAAAAGCAACAGCCTGGAAAGGATTCATCTCACTCCCTAAATATTTGGGATATTATCATTGCTCCATCTCAAATTCTCACTGTTGAGCCTCTATTTGGGGATGCAGTAGTGACCACTCTCTGAAACGGCTCTCGCTTTTTGTTTTTCCTTTCTTTTTAGCTCTTTTTTTTTTCGTTCTTTATTACAAGAGGGTCGAATTGTTTGGAATTTCCTGGTGTTTAGTGCCCTGGAGGGAAAGGAACCAAGATTTCTTTTCTTCCCTTTTTCGTTATTACTTACTATCTTCCTTTGACACACCCTCAAAGTCAGATCATCCATGCACCCAGACATTTCCTGTACAAATTCTGCACTTCCATTTTCTTACCCACAGAATTTTAGATAACCTCTAAAAGGCCTTTGGGAATTGAGTCAGAATGATGTTTATGCTAAAGAAATGAGGAATGAGAAACATGAAAAGAAAATCCTTGCAGATTTTGCAAGATATTACCACTAAAACTAAACATTAGTTCATTTAACTATATTGTGAAGCGATTTACTGAGTAAACACACAGTTTTTTTTTTTTTTAGATTTCCCAGGAATGAGGGGTACAACTCTAGGAATATGGCTATAGTTTACACTTATTGTTGATTTGTGGTTAGAAATCCCTGGAAATATTTGGATGCAAAAACAAACAAACAGCACAACAATAACACTACAGACTTAGACTGAGAACCATCCTGTTTAGATCCTTGTATTTTTAACAGTGTCTTAGTAGTAGTAGTAATTTTTTTTTTTTCTTATTATATAATTATGATAAACATTATAAAATATTTATCTAAACACATCTAAGAGGCAATGGTATTCCATTATGTATTTGACACTAATGTATCAACATCAGCTTATTGGTAGTTTAACCAGCATGGAGATGAAAGAATACACAAATTAAATGAGCAACATTTATATAATGTAGCTATAAAAAAAGAGATACATGCCCATATCGACTATCAAGCTTTTAACAAAGCCAACCGAGGACCCCCATATCCAACTGAAAACCTGTAGGGTGAGTTGACAAGAGTGTCCACAAGATTGAGCTTCAGCCATGGAAACATCTCAAAGGGGTTTTGTATTGAAGAGTGCATTACTATATACCGTAATTTCCGGACTATAAAGCGCACCTATATATAAGCCGCACCCACTGAATTTTACAAATATTTTTATTTTGAACATAATTAAGCCACAGGTGTCTGCACTAACGTACTTTACACAGGCTTTAACGAAAGACACGTTACACACGGTGTAACGGGTGAAATATGTTGCGCTTCCTTTAGGAGCATTGCGGTATTTTGGGAATAGCATGCCAGAAGCGAGCTCTCCCTTCACCCAGACTCAACGCGTTACAACGGCTTGTATCTAAACAGTAGCCGACCAAGAAAGTCATTGTTCACTGTCTTCCTCCTTCCTTTCACAACTATTTCTCTCGGGAGGTTATCTTTTGGCATCGTCGTGCGTTTAAAAATCACCCGATGGAAGTTTTTTCTCCCGATGCCGTGCAGCTCAGAACACAGGTGAAGTGCGTTTTTCCGTTTCCGTTCAGAAATTTCATTGGTCTAATGTTATGTCGCTCAGTTTTTTGGCTTGAAGTTTGTGAAACCGGGAAAAACCCAAGAAAAATTCATAAATTAGCCGCTTCATTGTTAAAGCCGCGGGGTTCAAAACGTGGGAAAAAAGTAGCGGCTTATAGTCCGAAAAATACGGTATCTCATCCAGGTAAATTGAAGACTGTAGTGTTGTCCTAGAGTGGTTTTCCAAAGCACTTATTTGTGACACACATGACAATTTATAATGGTTTAAAAGATTTTGTTTTAATAGAATAAAGTTACATCAATTAATGGTTATATTTTTTCAAGTATATTTTCAGTCAGGGATTATTAACCGACATATTTGATTGCTCTCTTGAACCTCTTCCCAAGCTCCAAACACACAATCTTTTTATGGCTTAGCATTCATATTTCTTTCTCTAATTAACCACAAAGAATTGTTTTATTATTATTATTATAGTGTATAAATTTTTTCATTATTTATTTTTGAAACTTTATTTTCCCCAAGGTTACCAGTAATTCTGGATCTAATTATAATTTCTCCAGCAGATGCCTATCCAATATCTTCTGTGTTGTCAGGTTGCCATGACAGAAAGTGCATAACGAAAATAAGAAACCATTAAAAAGTAGTCAGAATAAATAGTTCCTAGTCAGATTTTCTTGGAAAGGTCTTGGTGTCAATCAGACACAAATACTGCAAGCTAGTCTGAGATTTTGCATTAAATATAAGATAGAAAAAATTTACAGATTTCAATTTTTAATGCTATTTCTTTATACACTGTATGACTTACAGTATGTGGATACCTGACCAAAATCTAGTGGAACATCTTTCCTAATGAGTGGTGGTTATTATAATAGCAAATGGGGATTAAATGTGGAATGGGATGTTCAGAAACACATACTAATCTTATGGGCAGGTGTCCACAAACGTTTGCCCTTGTAGTGTATGTTTACAAAAACCTTTAGCTGAAGTATTAATAAAAATATTTTGTATATGCATATATTAACTGCCCCAATAATTACCTTTGGACATACTATCAGAAAGTTTTATGCTTTTCTCCATACAGAGAAAATCTTTGTCTGTGGTAACAGCCACTAACTCACACAATACAAATGCACTATGTAGGTTGAAAGTATGTTGACTGTTCCTTATATAGACAGTTCATAGAACTGTAATAATGTGGGCTGAGAAAATTTGATTGTGCTCAATGTTCTGCACATTTTGCATGAAAATGCTTATCATTCCACTTATTTATTAGAACCCCTTATTCTTTTTTCCACAGTATTGTCTATGCTTATAATAAAAAATGTCAAGAAGTCATTTTCAAAATGTCAGAAGCTCAGGCTTTGCCTTGACAGTGTTAGTGTATCTCTTCTGAGCACAGTGACCTGACCTCGTGTCTCCTCCTCCACTGTTTTCCACTCGTCCAACTCATTCACAATCACACTTTCACTTATCTCTATCTCCCAAGCTCGTGTCAAATAAGGCTTCGAAAGTTCCAAGAGAAACTGTCAGCGTCGATATTAAATGGGATTCTTTGTGTAAAACAACAGACGATGGTTTTATCTTGTTCTAGTCTTGAGAACAAGAGGCACTGCTTTGAGGGAGCGTTGCGTATTTTCGCGGAGAAAGGTGTTCGCCTGGCTCGGAGGTTGGTGTTACATTAAAAATATCCATTTATGGTCATACAAGCTTTTACAGGGTTGTGCTGTTGTAGCTAATAGTAACCACAAAACTCACAAATCCTTATTGGAAGCCCAGGTCTTCCCAGTCACACACATTTCACTCAGATCACCCAACTCTCAAGCTTGCTTGCTCACAATAGCTGGCTCATGTTTAAAAAATGTTTTGAAAGAATTGTGACTATGTTTATAGGCACAATTTATTCCTACTCATATTTAGATTGATCACATATCATATTTTCATATTTTATTGGTGGTACAATATGAAAAACAGAGCAATTCACAAACGTACTTGCATGTTCACAAATTATTTTTCAGTATGCTTTGACTCAGGCAAAAAACTAATATTATGACATCTATCTAGCAAGCAAATGTTTTCACATTTTGCCTTAAAGTTGTTTTAGTATTACAGTAATAGTTGTATCATTAAATGGCATTTTGCAGACACCCGTATCCACAGCAACTTAAAGTTAACTTATCTACAAAGCTGAGAAATTAAAGGTTAAGGGCCTCGCTCAAAGGGGCCAACCAGTGAAATCTTGGATTAAAACTATTGATCAGAATTTCAACATCTTAACCATTTTGCTACAACTTTCCTTTTTAAGCTAGTTAACAACCTAGCTTAGGCAGTAACCTGAGCCACATACTATTAAAAACTTCCCAGTGATGGTCTGTTAGAAACTTACAGAAGAAAAAAGCATGGCTTGTAAAATCTGTAATTCCTAGAAAGTTTGAAAGGTGTAACAAGTGCTTAATAAAAAATGTATTGTCTCATCATGCCCTTCAATTAATCATGAAACAACTTATATTATTCTCAACAAAAATAAAAACATTGGTGGAGATAGGAAGGCCAAATGACAGAACACTATTCCTAAAAATTCCTGGCATATAAACTTGGCTTGTTTTTCATTCACTTGAATGGGAATAGGCGGCATTAAAAATTGTACAGTAGCAAGCCTTTGGAAGGCCTAGAGACAATCTAGCTTTACGTTGTCAACTGTTATGAGGTCCTCCTATTTATTCAGTACCCCATCTAACAGCCACCTATCTTCCCTTTTGCTTCTTCCTGTATGTACACACATCAGAGCACCCATACAGGATATTGAGTTGTCTGAGTAACAGCACAGGTGAAGATCAGCGCTACATTTGGACTTTCCTGTAACCTGTACCTTGATGTATGTGTTTCTGTGTTACAAATAGTTTAATATGAACTTCTAATAGTTTCCAGGCTGTTTTTGTTTTTTGGTCTTATTACATGCTCATCAGTGGCGGGTGGTCAGGGCCAGCAAAGCCTTCTCTGCTGGCCTAAACACTATCAGAAGCGCTGACCTACATTTACAACCTAAATTCTCATATTTGTTCCATGAAATTGTATAAATTTATTCTCAACAGTTTATTCTCTTCATTTCGTAGCGTTTCTCTTGGCTGCACTGCTTCTAGTACGTGGATGTGGATGTACGATTTTTTGTCCAATCAGATTTCAGCCTCTATGTGCTGCCATGTCGATCTAATCTGCCCAGGGCCTTCAAAGTCAGTACTGCTGGCCTTTTTTTACTATCGTCTCCTTAATAAATAGCTCTGTTTCTTTAACCAATCAGATTTCAGATTTGCTTCACAGGGGCAGCTAGCTGGTCCAGAATAACGTCAGCAGTTTTCTGTCCTTTGATTGGTTGGTCAGAGGGAAACTGTTACAGCCGAGTTCAACTGGCAAAACAGCTCTGCGCACATTAATACATCTGAGTTAGACTTTATTACATCTACAGAGAAAGAGAAAATGATTCGGTCTCGGACATACTTAAAAATCCATTTTCAAGAAAAGCTAGTCATTGTGAGGACCCCAACCCTGAAGCTAGCTACCTTGTCTCAGCCCGGGAAAGGGTTTGTTCGCCGCTTCCAGACCAGTGAATACAAGTGGTACCACTGGATTACAGCCAGTGAGGAGCAGTGCAAATTATGAGTCTGCATCTAGGGTGAGAAGGTTGTGTTTTATCTACATTTTAATGTTTTCGTCATGTTATTAGACAAATATTGATTCTGAACTGCTCCAGATGATGTTTGTGGCACAGTTGCAGTTGTAGTGTAGAGGTTTGGAGTCTTAACTGGGTTTCTTGCTTTAGTAAAATGGTCTTCACCCTCCATATGTGAAATGCCTTTCTCTCTGTAATGCCACGTGTTGTTATATTTCGTTTTTGTATAATATTGATGGATTCTATAATCGTGATGTGATAGTGTTAGTATTAAGATGTGGATTAAGTCGGGTAAGTCCCCACTGAAGGCCCGGGTACCAAATGCACGGCCCGCCACTGATGCTCATAGTATTACTAGTCAATTCCTGCATTATGTAGTAGAATATCTCCGCTAGCTTCCACTGGGTAGTTTTATTACCACTTGGCAAACAACACTTACTTTACTGTTTAGCTGCTAATACAGTTGGGTGTTTAATTCCATTCACATATCGCGTACAGTTTATGGCTACATTAGCTGGCTACATTATTGGCTATATTTGCTGGATTTCTGCTCATTTGCAACTTGAGTCACATTTCCCTAAACACAACTAATCCCCTCCACTTTGTTTTCCTAAACACACCTCATCACTTGGGATACATCATGTGATTTCAACAGGATAGCTAAAATTATCATTCTGCAAGACTTCCAATAGTGCAGATTTTGGGTTTTGTAGGTTATTATGCTTGTGAAAATTTTTCAGTCTTTTGAATGGATATGCTGATTGTTTGATGTATCACTGTTGTGATTTTTGTTACTACAAATAGTACTGATACTTGGTGAAAAAGTTACTGTGATAAAATGTTATTATTAATGGTAACTGCTGCCATTATTGATTTCATTTGGAGAAAACATCCAATCGTCTAGTGAAAGGATGTGCTGAAAACATTTTCAATTGCTATATAACGGGAAAACAGGATTTACCAGACTTTTTCTAAATTTCTACATATGATCTGTATATGAAACTGAATTGCTACTGGGTGGCACCTTTGCCTCACACCTAAGGGTTTCCTTCACCAGTACAAAGACATGTAGGCTGATTAACATTTCCAAATAGTTTGTTCATAGTGTGTGTGATTGTGTGTGATAGTGTGTGTGATTGACAAGGGGTTGCCACCCAGTCCAAGGTATCTCTGGGATAGTATCCAGGTTCACCCGTGATCCTGTGTGGGTGTATAAGTTATATAGAAGATGGTTGGAGTTAGATTTCAGGGAACTCAGAATGAAACTAAATGATGGTGACAGTAATATGAACAGAAATCTCTATATAAAATATAAATATATAATAGATAATATAAAATAATAATGCAGATATATATAAAATATATAATATAAACATTATATTTTATGTTACGCTATTAAAAAATATATTTGTGTTTACTTAGCATGATTTTATTTGTATTTGGAATTTACAAAAGTTTTTTCAATTTATTACTCATCTAAGCAAATCTGTCGATCTAAAAATATACTTACACAATTATTTTCTTTTGTCTTATTTTGGTGCATAATTTTAACTGAGGCCAACCCAAACCCAACTCCCTAATAGGCAATAAATACGAGTGAAAGTAATATACTCCCAATACACAGCCCTTGCACCCTGAAAGATGAAAGACAGGAGCTGGAGAGACGCTTTATATAAACCATGCCCGGCTCTATAAATAGAAAGCCGAAGGCATGCAGCGTGTGCTGTTTCAACACTTTCTGTCAAGTTCTTCTTGTGCTAGTGTGTTTTCTTTCCAGTGTATTAGATGTTTATCATCAGCGCCGGTTTTGTATGTATGCGCGTAGTCTAAATAGCATTTGAGAACATACTGATAGAAATGTGACATCCTCTTATGTTAATTGTGATACAATGAATGTGGGTTTTATAGCTTGCAATGCATCAGGCCCATAGATGGGAATTAACACAATATACAGTATTTACAAGTACAAGTCTGGTATGCTAATAGCTTTCTCTGAAGAGTTTTGCTTACTGCATGTAAAAAAAAAAAAGATATATGTGCTTAAACAGATGTTCTAGTAAGAATGGGACATTGATAGTTGTAAACTTCCTGCTGCTATATACTGTAATTTCCCATATATAAGCCGCACCCACTGAATTTGACAAATAATTTTATTTTTAACATAAATAAGCCGCACCTGTCTATAACAGGTCTACACTAATGTACTTTACACAGGCTTTATCGAAAGACACTTTACACACGGTGTAATGGGTGAAATATTTTGCGCTTCCTTTAGGAGCATAGCGGTATTTTGGGAATAGCATGCCACTGCATTCTTCCGCTATTACTGCGTGTGTGTAAGACTGAGGATTATGTCCTTATTATTTTCTGATGCTCATTTCTAAGTTTCTTTGACTAACCAGTAACGCTGTTGCCAAGAATAATAAAAAAGCACGAGTTTGGGAAACCTGTCTGTGCTTATATGATTTCTGTTGCAACTGGAGTTAGCGAGCTCTCCCTTCACCCAGACTCAACGCGTTACAACGGCTTGTATCTAAACAGTAGCCTACCAAGAAAGTCATTGTTCACTGTCTTCCTCCTTCCTTTCACAACTATTTCTCTCGGGAGTTTATCTTTTGCCATCGTGCAAAAATCACCCGCATTTAAAAATCACCCGGTGGAAGTTTTTTCTCCCGAAGCGTTTTTTCGTTCCCGTTCGGAAATTTCATTGGTCTAATGTTATGGGGTTCATTTTTTTGGCTTGAAGTTTGTGAAACCGGGAAAAACCCAGAAAAAATTCATAAATTAGCTGCTTCGTTGTTTAAGCCGCAGGGTTCAAAACGGGGGAAAAAGTAGCAGCTTATAGTCCGAAAAATAAGGTACACTATATTTAACAAAGCAGTTACTATGTTGTAACAGGTTAACTATCATGCTAGTTAGAAATTACTCAGCACACTAATCAGGAACTTAATGGAAGGCCATTTTTAAGACCAATTCCAATTTCGGTATTCTTCTAGTGCACTGGAAAAGTTAGCTTCCTTAAAACAATCTTGGGATGTACTGAATAAATCCGAGAGTAACCAATTTTCACTGCGTATATGGAAATAACCGTCATATTTTTTGAAGCCTCTCAGCTTGAGTTGTAAGTAGCTTATCATTGTTATTGTAGCTTACTTACTTCACATACATTAGCTTTTTTTTCTATTTGCTTGACAGTCGATATGCGGTTTGTTGCAGTTTAAAGTGTTTTTTTTGTTTTTTTCCTTTGATTTTTTTTGGTTTTAAAAACTTTAATGAGTTACTCCAGTTCCCAACAGCCACCAAATATGGCTGCCCAGGACTCCACCACCTAGCCAAACACACACACACACACACACACACACACACACACACACACACACACACATACACACACACACACACACACACACACTTACTTTCCACTCTTATTCTCCTTGCTATTGATTGAGAACAGGTATGCTCAATCCTTGCACAAACTCACACTATTTAAAGGACTTTTATTCACAATACTATTGACTCTGTTCCCTGAGCTTATCAAGTCTTGTTATTTCTAGCTTATACCCTGTTTCTGCTCACATCTGCTTTATTCTAGCCTGTTAGTACATGACTTGAACCTTGCCTGATTATTGACCATGGTTCTATTTCTGGATTTGGATTTGTCTGCTCTGACATTAATGACTGTTCAATTGCATGTTCATCCATCTGTTTCTGCATCAGTGGCGGGCCGTGCTTTTGGTAACCGGGCATTCAGTGGGGACTTACCCGACTTAATCCACCTCTTAATACCACCACTATCACGTCGCGATTCTAGAAACCATCAATACTATACAAAAACGCCATATAACAACACGTGGCACTACAGAGAGAGAGGAATTTTACATATGGAGGGTGAATACCATTTTACTAAAGCAAGAAACCCAGTTAAGACTCCAAACCTCTACACTACAACCGCAACTGTGCACCTACACATTTTGAAGGCTCTGGGCAGATTAAATTGACATGGCAGCACATAGAGGGTGAGAAACGCTACAAAATAAAGAGAATAAACTGTTGGGAATAAAGTAATACAATTTCATGAAACAAATATTAGTATTTAGGTTGTAAATGTAGGTCAGTGCTTCTGGCTTTGCTGACCCTGACCGCCCGCCGCTGACTAGCCTACAGTCCTGCTTAAAGTACTGCGACACAAACACGTGCGATAAAGCTTACACGTTGGCAAGACATTAAAATGTAAATATATTATTGATAATTTTACAGTGTCTGATAGGTAAAACCAAAAAGTTGTTGATCAATGCTATTGTTGACATATTGCAACTTGCGCCGTTTATGATGTCATTTTAATACACAGTTTATAACCCAGTACATAAAGCATAGACCAATACTCAGCTCAAGTTGTAAGTAGATGGTCATCATTATTGTAGATCATTATTGCCTTCTTACCTTAAATCTGTTCGCTTTTTTCAATTTACTTGACATTTGATATGTGGTTCAGTCTTCGCTTCTCACATACATCAATGAGCCTCGGCCGCCCATGACCCTATCACCGGTTCACCACTTTTCCTTCATTGGACCACTTTTAATGCAAACTGACCACTGCAGACCGGAAACTTCCCACAGGAGCTGCAGTTTTGGAGATGCTCTGCCCCAGTCATCTAGCCATCATAATTTTTTCCCTGTTAAGTTCGCTCAAATTATTACACGTGTCCAGTTTTCCTGCTTCTAACACATCAACTATGAGGGCAAAATGTTCACTTGCCGCCTAATAAATCCCACCCACTAACAGGTGCCATGATGAAGATAATCAGTGTTATACACTTCACTTGTCATAATGTTATAATGTAATAATGTTAAGCCTGATCAGTGTATATACAGTAGAGCTGCAACAACTAATCGATAAAATCAATAATAATCAATAATGAAATTCATTGTCAGCAAATGCTTACGTTATCCATTAGTTGGGCTGCTTAAGTTTCGGTTTAGCATGACACCAAGACAAAACAGCCATCTGGAAAATGGCGGAGTAGCAGGAATAAGTGTGCGTCTCAAGTCATGGGAGCATTTTATATTAAACGCAACAAAGAAAACTGTAACCTGGAAGTTCTGCAAAGTGGAGTTTGTGTGGTATGGAAGTACCACAGTGATGCACGAGCAGGTGAAAAAAAAATCACACTGGTGTCACTGATGAAGGCGAAACATCAGCACGGTAAGTAAAAACTGTATAAACCTCATCATGTGTAAATTGTGTTGTTTAATTAAGTGTTATTGTGTAAACTGTTGGTTTGTGACTTCGGGAAAGTTGCACTGGATCTGTTCTGTCGTGACTCGCGAGCATCAGGTTGCACAGTCAGCTCACTCACGTCATCGTGATGGATTTAATTAAAACGGTGTAAACAAACGATTAATCTAAAAGCAGCAAATAACAGCAGCATTAAATAATCACATTTTTTGTCACTGTTGTTTTTTTTTTTTAGCAATTTTGATTATGCATTTGTACACCAATGCATATTCTTTCTTTTTTTTATAGCATTTGTGTACTACAACAGTAACTTATCTGTTTTCAATCTTGATTTACTGCCACTTTTAATTATTATACAAAATGTTATTAATTAATTAATTGCTTATTTTCCACAAATGAACAAAATGTCTGGTTAAATTTTTTTCAACAAAAATTGTTCTTTTATAAAATGTATATTGATTTATTAAGCATGGTTGTCAACTTGCCATCTGCCTTTCTTATATATATATTTTTTTACAGAATCAGAGTGAATGTTGTTCAAAGGAGAAATCCCCCATCCACTCCTCAACAAACAGCTACAATTAGCTTTAAAATGTTAAATTAGAGATAGTTAAATTCAATATGTGGCGTTTTGCATTTTTCTAAAGTACACTTTTATACATAAATACCACGAAGTAGGGTTTTATATAGTTATAATAAAGCAAAACATCGCAATTAATCGTCCGATTGACCAAATATCAAAATAATCGTTAGTTGCAGCCCTAATATACAGATAGGATTTTAAATAATGGTGCATAAAGTGCACCAGCAAGTTGCACAAAGAAAAACGGAGAGAAAGAAAGTACATGATCATATTAGTGCCATCAGGTTGACAACCTAAGAGACTGTAAATTAAAGTGCATTGATAGAAAACTTATGATGTCAAAGAAGCAGATTCCAGAGCAGAGCAGAGCAGAGTTGCTAATAAAAGCTAATTAATATATTGCTAGCAAAGCAAGATCCATCAGATCAGCACCATTAGATGTTTCCCTTTAAATAACTAGCAGCAGATGCTTAGGTATAACACAGTGTTATTTCAAAGCAACAAACTATTATGATTATTAAAATTGATCCTGAGCATCTGCAGTAGTAGAGGTGATTGTCTCAAAGACACAGCATCTTTTAGTGAATTCTCCCCTCTCTGTAATGGCTTTGTAAAGTCTAGATTTATATACGTTATGTTCATTCCAATGACTCGTTTTCTCCTTTTTATTATGGCATCAACGGTCTGATTTAGAATTATCAACACGAGATGTAAGTCCAGCTATAAAAAGCTTAGAAATGTATAGAATTCTTATTTTTGATATTAGGAAAATACTGTGGTGCATTTGTATGAAAAGGGGTTTTACTGCAACAGTGACTTTTGACTTATAAAAGCCCGGGCATGTTTACTTCTGACCATAAAATTAGGCAAAAAAGCTCAAATGCGTAATTAGAATAGAGATGGACCAAATATAAACAGAACAGATTGCACCAAATATGGTGGTGCATATATTGAGCCAGTACTTAATTCCAATACAATTTTTTTTTTTTATTGAAGTGTATAATTCCCCTTATAAAAGGCATTTTGCTGATTCCATTATTTATTAATTAATGTATATTCAAAATGGCACATTCATGCATTTTAACCGTTTAAAAGATTAACAAAAGTCATGTTTTTTGGAACCAATGAGACTGTATTATCTGTTATTACTTCTGTTGTAGCAACCATACATGTTCATTCCATCGTTAGACTTTTTTTTTTTGTAATCTCTGTTTGATTGGAGGAAACCACAAAGACAAAGCACAAGTGCTGTAGAACAAAACAAAAAGCACTGACAATGGAGACTCCTTTGGGATGCTAAATAAGCGTCCTTTTTAAAAAAAAATGAGTAAACCGATGCCAATGTTAGAAAAAGAACAAGTAGCCACTTAGAGATCATTTATACAGAACTACACTATATGGACAAAATTTGTGGACACCTGACCATAAGATTCATATGTACATTTTAACCTAATTTTCCATCAAGTCTCTATTTGCTGTTATAATCTCCTCCACTCGTTTTATGAGATTTTCGGAATCAGAATCAGGCACACACAAGGATGGTTTCAACTATTGGTGACTCTCAAAAGTACAGACATAAAGAACTTTATACATTTAGCTTAGACTATACAAGACAAAATGTAGAGTGCGGTCAGTGTTTCAATTCATACCAACAGGGTTCAATAGGGTTGAGGTCAGTGCTCTATAGCTGGCCAATCAAGATCTTCCACTCCAAATCGTGTAAAGCATATATTCACAGGACTCACTTTATGCACAGGGACTTTGTCATGCTGGAACAGGTTTGGGTCTCCTGGCTCAAGTGAAGGGACTGGGTAATGCTACCACATCCAAAGACATTGTGTACAATTGTATAAGGGGAGGTGGCGGTTTAGTGGTTAAGACTTTGGACTTTTGGACTGGTTGGACTTCTGATCAGAAGGTCATGAGCTCAAATCCCACCACCACTAAGCTGCCACTGCTGGGCCCATGAGCAAGGCCCTTAAACCTCAACTGCTCAGTTGTATGAATGAGATGATTGTCGCTCTGGATAAGGGCTCAGGCTAAAATTCTGTAAATGTGAAATGTGTGCCTCCAATTTTGTGGTAACCAACTATGTGTCTGAATACTTTTTTCATGTTGTGTATTTTTTCCAATCTGCAAATAGCTCGAATTTGATAATGCTTCAATATTGTTAAAATTGCCAGATTGATTATATTTGTCAATTGGCATTTACTCTGAAGGAAATGTTTCTGGTCTTTGTGTGTTCCATGAGCACAAACAGGTATATGAAAATAAAGGTTTCAGCAACGAATTTCGTAGCAGCTAGTCACTAGCTGGATTTTTTAAAAATGGTCCTGTGTATGTTTTCATGTGTTTAAAGTGGGAAAAAAAAAAATTTGAGAGTCTGGTTATCATATGCTGACATCTGCTGGTAAATTTTATTACTCGGCAAAAAGAGAGCACATATACAGTGGTGTGAAAAAGTGTTTGCCCTCTTCATGAGTTATTTTTTTGCATGTTTGTCACAGTTTAATGTTTTAGATCATCAAACTAATTTAAATAATAGTAAAAGATAACACAAGTGAACACAACATGCCGTTTTTATATGAAGGTTTTTATTATTGAGGGAAAACAAAATACAAAACTACATGGCCCTGTGTGAAAATGTGTTTGCCCCTAAACCTAATAACTGGTTGGACCACCCTTAGTGGCAACAACTGCAATCAAGCGTTTGCGATAACTTGCAATGAGTCTGTTACAGCGCTGTGGAGGAATTTTGGTCACTCATCTATGCAGAATTGTTGTTATTCAGCCACATTGGAGGGTTTTTGAGCATGAACCGCCTTTTTAAGGTCATGCCACTGCATCTCAATAGGATTCAGGTCAGGACTTTGACTAGGCCACTTCAAAATTCATGGCTCTATTTATCACAGCAAGTCTTCCAGGTCCTGAAGCAGAAAAACATCCCCAGACCATCACACTACCACCACCATATTTTACTGTAGGTATGATGTTCTTTAACTGAAATGCGGTGTTATTTTTACACCAGACATAATGGGACAAACACCTTCCAAAAAGTTCAACTTTTGCCTCGTCAGTCCACAGAGTATTTTCCCAAAAGTCTTGTGGATCATCAAGATGTTTTCTGGCAAAACTGAGACGAGCCTTTATGTTCTTTTTTGCTCAGCAGCGGTTTTCATCTTGGAACTTTGCCGTGCAGAACATTTTTTCCCAGTCTCTTTATTATGGTGGAGTCATGAACCCTGACCTTAACTGTGGCAAGTGAGACTTGCAGTTCTTTGGATGTTGTTGTGGGGTCTTTTGTGACCTCTTGGATGAGTCGTCGCTGTGCTCTTGGGGTAATTTTGGTCGGCGGCCACTCCTGGGAAGGTTCTCCACTGTTCCATGTTTTTGTCATTTGTTAATAATGGCTCTCACTGTGGTTCACTGGAGTCCCAAAGCTTTAGAAATGGCTTTATAACCTTTTACAGACTGATAGATCTCCATTACTTTCTTTCTCATTTGTTTCTGAATTTTTTTGGATCTCGGCATGATGTCTAGCTTTTGAGGCTCTTTTGGTCGACTTCACTTTGTCAGGCAGGTCCTATTTAAGAGATTTCTTGATTGCAAACAGGTGTGGCAGTAATCAGGCCTGGGTGTGGCGAGAGAAATTGAACTCAGGTGTGATAAACCACAGTTTTAACAGGGGGGGCAAACCCTTTTTCACACAGGACCATGTCGTTTTGGAGTTTGTTTTTAGTTCAAAACTGCATGTTGTGTTCACTTGTGTTATCTTTTACTAATATTTAAATTAGTTTGATGATCTGAATTTGTTTGTTGCTAGCTTTTAAAACAAGGTCCAAACAGCTGTCATGATTGGATCAGAAAAAGAAAACCAAGTCATCAGAGATAGTAAATGCATTAGGCCTTAACGATAATTGAGCTGATACCCAGCAGGAGATAGTAGATTCTACGTTAAAGTCAATAATTAAAAATCCAGCAGAGTAGTCATTGTTGCAGCAGAGAGTATACCACAAATCTAAACCATTGTTAGGTGTTTTATAATGGAAAATCAAATAAGACTTCACCAAAGACACAAAAAGCGTATGGAGAAGGAAAGGATCTTTTCATGATCCGAAGCATACCACCCGCTGTTTATTTACTCCAATGGATTATTTTTTTTTTAATTAGTAATACTGCGGACAAAAACAGCACATTAAAGTGTATAGGGCTCTTTTAGCTAGTTGGATTCAACCAAATGCTGCAAAGTCTTTTGATTGTGATGGTGCTTTTCCAAGCATATCTTCAAATAATTTTAAGACAAAGAAGCTTTGCCTTAAGGTAACCAACCTTTTTTCCATCTCCAGGGAGAAAACCCTGCATCTGCTGATATCTATGGGCTCCATTTTCAGTTAGGATAGTAGGTTTGTCCAATTACCTTCTGTCTCTTTAAACAGGGGGGCACATGTATAAACATACTGTTATTCCTACCTCACTTTTGGATAGAAATACAGAATTAAAACCAAACTGCAGCTAAAAATAATAAAAAAAAAAATCATTACATCTCTCAAATTTCTTCAAATTCTCCCACTTCTCAAAACTACCATATATTGTTCTTTACAACTAAAGTTGTTGAACTCTGTGTGGCCAACAGAGGGCAGCATAAACCTTTTATCCTCAGACCCTTGGGAGCCTCTAGTTTTAGCTTCATTCTTTTTTTTTTTTCAGGTAGAACAAGCAAAGTACTCAATTATCCAAAGAACCTTTGAACAATTGGTAACTTTCTATGCAGCCTGTGTAGAATGCAATGTGTAGATATCTCCCCCACACAAAAAAATCCCACGAATACATCCATAATATTCATAATATCCATCATATTTAAAAAACAATATCTTCCAATATTATTCATCCTTCATTTATATGGACCAGGGGCGGTCCCAAGCTTGCGACGAGTGTGTGCGACTTTGTTAATAAATATACATTTTGCTATTGTATAAAAAAGATGTTAATGTCCGGTATGTATTGAGACACTCTGTATATACAAATGCATTAGAGTTTATAGACTGTAATGGATTTATAAGGTGCTACCAAAATGTATTGCGTTTAGTTTATAACACGCTAAATAAATTCTTCCCCGTTCATAAGTGCATCATGTTCATTCCCAGACACACTGACGAGCAAAGAATTGGTGCAGTTTGTTACCAGTTCCTGGTAATTTATCTGGTATCATTTATTTCTCGAAACAAGTAACACAATCAGTGTGCGAGAGTTAAGTCGCTGATTTCATCATGTGCTGCAGCACGAGTTTTTACAACTGTGGAAATAAAACGTTTAGATTTTTGGAGATTTTTATGTACCAAATGTTTGTATTCAAAATGTACAAGAGTCATTTCTCAGAAGGCATTGCTTTTTTTCTTTCTCTCCTGGTGCTCTTCCCAAAATGCCAGTGCAATAACACATACCTTTTGTGTGTGTGTGTGTGTGTGTGTGTGTGTGTGTGTGTGTGTGTGTGTGTGTGTGTGCGTGTGTGTGCGTGTGTCTGTACTTTTGTTGTGTTTGTCTCTGGGGAGACACAGTGATATATTCTTGTTTTGTTTAGAAGTTATGGCCCTCATGTAAAGAGGCAAAGAGAACGTGAGAGCGATCGTGTTACTGAAGAGGTAAACAAAGATCCGATCTCTCTTTTACTCTCTCTTTCTCTATGTGTGTGCGTGTGTGTTGGCATACTAAATGGTTGACTGGACCAGATATGGTTAGTCATATCTGGCCAACAATCTGACCACAGTTTTTTTTTTATTGTATCCTATTAAACATGCATAATAAAGTTCATTTGAATTCCCCTAATGAAAGCAACTTGCATATTAAGTGTTTTCCAAAGCAAGGTATTAAATTTTAGACTGTTTGCTTAAGGTAAAAAATGAGCCTATTAACACTCAGTGGGCGTTCAGCTATAAATGTTCAGATGAGCAGCATTGAATTGCTTATTATTTTGGCTTGTTCTTCACAGAATCCATCTTTTAACCTTCCTGCATACTTTTACTTCACAGTGCGATTTTTGTTGCTTTGTGAAATTAGAACAAAACTTTCCTGCCAAGTTTCTCCATCTAGGTATACCAGATACAGATATCCATAGTAGCTTTCGAATGTTCTATACTCCTGTGGCTTCCAGGTGTGTGAAAAGCGTCAAATTCCTGACGGGAATATAGGCCACACAAAAGACAAATATATTTGGACACCTCACTTCTCTGGCTATATGTGGGTTTTTCCCAAACTGTTACTATAAAATTGGAGGCAAGCAATTGTATTGAACTCCTTTGGGATGAATTGGAATGATGACTGCACCCTAAGCCTCTTCAGTATTCACACACACACACACCAGGCATAACTTTATGACCACCTGCCTAATATTGTGTTGGTTCCCCTTAACTGCTAAAACAGTTCTGACCCCTAACAGGTGCAATGATGAAGAGATAATCAGTGATATTCACTTCGGCCGTCTTCACCGAAATATATATCTATAACCCTCCCAATTTATCCAGGCTTGGGACCGGCACTAAGAGTGCACTGGCTTGTGCAACCCTAATGGTTGAGTTCGGTTACCTGACCGGGAATCGAACCCGGGCCGCGGCGGTGAGAGCGGCAATCATATATAGTACAGACCAAAAGTTTGGACACACCTTCTCATTCAAAGAGTTTTCTTTATTTTCACGACTATGAAAATTGTAGATTCACACTGAAGGCATCAAAACTATGAATTAACACATGTGGAATTATATATGGAATTATATACATAACAAAAAAGTGTGAAACAACTGAAAAATATCATATTCTAGGTTCTTCAAAGTAGCCACCTTTTGCTTTGATTACTGCTTTGCACACTCTTGGCATTCTCTTGATGAGCTTCAAGAGGTAGTCACCTGAAATGGTCTTCCAACAGTCTTGAAGGAGTTCCCGAGAGATGCTTGGCACTTGTTGGCCCTTTGCCTTCACTCTGCGGTCCAGCTCACCCCTAAACCATCTCGATTGGGTTCAGGTCCGGTGACTGTGGAGGTCAGGTCATCTGGCGCAGCACCCCATCACTCTCCTTCTTGGTCAAATAGCCCTTGATGCCTTCAGTGTGACTCTACAATTTTCATAGTCATGAAAATAAAGAAAACTCTTTGAATGAGAAGGTGTGTCCAAACTTTTGGTCTGTACTGTGTGTATGTATGTATATATATATATATATATATATATATATATATACTAACCTTTCAGCTTTAGAATAGAAGTATAGTACCTGTCAAAAGTTTGGAAACTCCCAGTCTTTTAAGCTTTGCTTACGTTTGAGAGACACATGCATGTTCCTTTTTGTTTTTAAGCAGCAAAATAGGCAATTTAAGAGTATGAAGATTTATTTTGACCAAACAAATATATAAATGTACAGATGCTAAACTTTATTTTCAATGAAAAATCCTCCCTTAGCATGAAGAACAGCTTTGCACACTCTTAGAATCCACTCCGCGATAGATAACACTCCATCAGACTGACATGGTTACAAAGCTTACAGATCTTCCACTCCTATTGATGTAAACCTAATCTTTATGAAGCTCAGTATGGCACTCACTTTGTCCACAGGGGCATTGTCAAGCTGGAACAGATATTGGTCCCCTTGTTCAAGTGAAGTGAAAATGTAATGCTACCACATCCAAAGCGATTTTGTGGTAACAGTTAGAGGAAGAACCACATATGGAGGCAAAGGTCAAGTGCCCTAATATTACAAACAATAGATTCAAATCTAGTGAATTATCGAATGGTAATTGGATTTTTACACAGAACCCCAACAATCTGTAGAGTTTCCCTTAAGCTTTACTTAAATTAAAATTACATTTCCCTACAATATTTCAAAATCCAAATGACAACAAACACACCACCTCTTCTTTTTTTGCAGTGTTCTGTTAATGGTATCAATGCAACCTGAAATTCCTTTTCTCGGATAATCTTTACAAAGTACTTGTTCTCTTTTTTAAAAGTGTGCTTTTTACTCTGATTTGTATAATACCTGAGACACACCACAATCTCAGGTGTTAAAAATACACACCTACATGTTCTGTTTTCCAAAAGTTATTTTTTCTCATGCTAAATCAGAGGTAATTGCCTAGCACAGTTAAGACGTGAGCGCTGTTTGCTAAGGACGATAAGAATGCGAGCGGGGACGTTATTAACCGTGAAGGCGTGAAGAGGCTTGGTGATTGAGCTGTAATGAAGAGGAGGGTCCTACTGAGGTATGCACAACCGTGGGAAAGCTGCATGTGTGTTTTGTTTGTGTGAGTGTGTGTGTGGCATTGTATCACACCTGGGTATGATTAGTTTAACAGCAGGGTGAGTCTGACTCTATTTAATAGAGTTTTAATAGAGTCTAAAATGGAAAGGTGGCTCTATTCAGTATAGGACTGTATCAAAAGGCAAAAAAAAACAACCCTAATCTCTTCTGTTTGCTTCTAGAGCAGGATTTAATCATTTTTATGTGAAGTTATTACATTTAAGTCATAATGTTTTGACCACAGTATGAATTGCTACAGAAGCTGCAATTGTTCATTTTTAAAAACTGGAATTTCTGCCATCTGATCGGCTCTATTACAGTATTATTTTCCCTCAGTATTTGGCTCAATCAACTGAAATTTTTTGCCGGTTTTGCATCTGGATCACAATCCACCAGTTGGCGACTCCCGCTATAAGATTAGTGACAGTAATTTTCTTTTTTTGACGGTCTTGTAAAAACTTCCAATATTTTTAGTCTCGCATTGATTCGTCGATTTTATTGCCATATTTGTGACATTTCATTACTTTGGATCTACAATTGTAAAAGAATCTGGGTAACATAATAATGCCATTTTTAAATGATTGTTTAAATATATTTTAAATATAAAACAGTGGTAAGCCAACCAAAAATTTCCCAGGAAGTCAATGCTGAACATTTGAGGAACTGGAGGCATTGTTTGCCTTAGATAATCTTAGCCTTTATGCCATTATTGGAAAGAGGCCCGGTGAAAATGGTGTCTGAGAGAGTTGTAAGACCAAAGCCACTGCTAACCAAGAGAAACATAAAGGTGTGACACTGTGCCAGAAACGCATGCCAATGAACATTTTGTGGACTAATAACTGGAAAATTATAGATGTTCACTTAATATACATGTGCCATACTACAGCATTCCACAATAAGTCAAACCTGGTGGTGGTAGTGTGATGGTGTAGGGATGCTTTTGTTGTTTCAGCGTCTTCGTGAAATTGACCGAACAATGAATTCAGCTCTATACCAGAAAACCCTGACTGAAAATGTCTGGCTATTAGCTGGCAATAGCAGAAGTGATATAGTGTAACACAGAAAGATTTTGATCCAAAGCACCTCTTGATAGTTAAAAAACCTCTCGAAAAAAATATGCTAATTTGAACACCATTGAAATGGTGTAGCAGGACCTTAAATGGGCAGGACATGCATGAAAGAAAACCTGCCGATATATCTGAATTAAAGCAATTTTGGAAAAGCAAAGAAAAGTGGGCCAAAATTCCTCCACAGCAATCTGAAAGAATGATTTCCAGTTTTTGGAAGTGTTTTTTGGAATAGCTGTTGAGGTGAGCAGCTGAAGGGACACAGCCACTCATTCATTTAATCAGTAAATGAACTGAAAACTGATCAGTATTTTTTTCAAGTTTTCATTTTGATTACATTTGAAAACACTGATGTCTAATGATAATAAATGCAGACAGATCTGGTATAATAATGGTGGTGATAAAGTACACATCAAACAATGATGCATTTTCCCTGCTTGTCTGTTCCATCACAAATACGGAAGCAAATAATAAATAGAACCAATGTGGCTCTCAAAGAAGATGGAAGAGTTCCCATGCAATGTTGCTTCTGTCCTGTCTCTGAAATATAGTATTAATCCTAAAACTATGTTAAAACACATAAAACATAACGTTGCTGGTTAACTGGGCTCAAGAACTTGGAAATATGGTTTTATCTGACTTTTTTGTTGTAGTGAGATATGAGAGAAAAAAAGCACGATTCCTTAAATAATATAACTTTGAAGTTCACTAAGGCATTAATGACATGTCAACAAGTGTTATGTATAGATTGAAAAGCAATTTGGAATGATGCTATTCCCAGTACTAAATGGATTTAAATACATCAAAAGTAAAAGTACTGATCTTGGAAATCTATATTTTGATAATACCAGGTGGTATCAGAAAGTTTTGAGACTATGGTGCGATTTGGTTTACGAGATGTTTGACGTGACGTATGTTTGACATATATCGATGCTGCCTTAAGTTGTTCTAAATGTTTTGATTGGCACTTCAAAAGCGGAAGAACATCAGTGAAAGATACAGAGAGATCAGGGAGACCTTCAACGAGCTCAACCCTCGAAAATGTCGAAACCATTTGGTTACTTGGGCATGATGATCGTCGGAGAACAAACTACTCAAAGATCTGACTCAAAGGTCTGTGATTTGTTACCATGACGGAGATTCAGTGCGAATTGCAGAAAATGCTTCTTACGATTCGAAAAGAAAACTTCTAGGACACATTCCAGAAGTGGCAGAAATGCTGAAGGTGCTGTATTGCTGCGCACGGGGACTATTTTGAAGGTTAAAGTGTGTCAACACAGACAAAAAAAGTACTTTTTTGTTAACAGAGCTAGTCTTAAAACTTTTTGATACCACCTACTATATGCTAATCACTGTACCTTGCACATAAGTTAAAAGTAATAAAAAGCACACAGTCAGAGAACCTTAATTTGACACAAACTCTTGTTAGATCCATGGAGTTACAATTGTGATTTCGTGGTAGGTCCAGATTTAACTCAGTTTAACTTTTCACTGTGGAACACCCATAACAAGTTCATTTCTGTAATCATTTATATTATAGCAGCTAAAAACATACGTCTGTCCTTCACCAGACTCTCATTTATCAGTCTTTTATGCAAGTTAACACGAAAACGGGAAATTGTTCTGTCCTGAAAACCTCTCTAAACGCATTGTGGTCAATAGAATGGCTGCTAATAGAAAATGCACACCTTCTGACTAATCAGCACCTGATTGAGAAGCTAAACCTACTGGGCCTGAACACCTCTCTCTGTAACTGGATCCTGGTCTTCCTGACTGGGAGACCTCAGTCAGTTCGGATCGGAAAAGAACAGCTCCAGCATCACACACTGAGCACTGGGGCACCTCAGGGCTGTGTGCTCGGTCCACTGCTGTTCACTCAATGCACAGCTCGAATCACATCATTAAGTTTGCGGATGACACAACTGTGGTGGGTCTCATCAGCAAGAACGATGAGTCAGCATACAGAGAGGAGGTGCAACGGTAAACAGCCTGGTGTGGAGCCAACAACCTGTCTCTGAAAGTTAACAAAACTAAAGAGATTGTTGTTGACCTTCGAGAGCAAGGAGCAACCATTCTCCACTGAACATCGATGGATCCTCCGTGGAAATCGTCAAGAGCACCAAATTCCTTGGTGTTCACTTGGCGGATAATCTCACCTGGTCACTCAACACCAGCTCCATCACCAAAAAAAACCCAGCAGCGTCTCTACTTCCTGAAAAGGCTGAGAAAAGCCCATCTCCTTCACCCCCATCCTGACCACGTTCTACAGAGGGACTATTGAGAGCATCTTGAGCAGCTGCATCACTGCCTGGTTTGGGAACTGCACCGTCTCGGATCGCAAGACCCTACAGAGGATAGTGAGGACAGCTGAGAAGATCATCTGAGTCTCTCTACCCTCTATCATTCACATTTACACCACACACTAAATCGGCAAAGCCAACAGCATTGTGGATGACCACACACGCCCTTCACACACACTCTTCACCCTTCTGCCATCAGGGAAGCGGTTCCGAAGCATTCGGGCCGCCACATCCAGACTGTGTAACAGCTTCTTTCCTCAAGCCATCAGGCTTTCCAACAAATAACTGAACTGAACTGAACTAAACTGAACTCACATACACACACACACACACACACACACACACACACACACATATACATACAATTGTGTGACTGATCTGTAAAACCCGGACTCAGCACACTCTTGAACTCACTTCGCACACCCATTCTTCAGTACCACTCACATTACATGACTTCATCACCAAAACTTTTTTAATGCTTTTTTGCACATCTTTTCTGTACTGCTGCTATATTGCTCTTTTGCACAACATTTTTGTTTACACTTTGGCTACTGTTCAATTTTGTTCACTTTGTTTTGTCACAACAGGTTTACTGGGGGAGCTATTTTGTGTTTTGTGTTTTGTCCTGCACTGTCCTGTGTTGTCTTTGCACTGTCTTGTATTGTTTGCACCAGGTTGCACACATGCACTTTATGTGGCGAGGACACTTACTAGTCCTTAGCCCTGTGTTTTCTGTTTCTGTGTTTGTTGTTTAATGAAGCATCAGGGTTCTGGAGGAACGTTGTTTCATTTCACTTGACTTGACCAATCATCAGTGAGAATTCAACACTGTAGTGTGGGGTACTGCTGAATAACGTGAGACTTTCAAAAATGTAAATGAAAAAGCAAACATTTTTGAATATATTGAATATATATAGTGTAGTAAGTGATGTGTTATGCAAGTAAGGCACATTTTCTGTGTTTTTATTTAACTTTAAAGCAGTACACAGGCAGATTGTTAAACTGTTCAATTTGCTTAAAATATTATTGAGGCTTATTGTACATGTGTGTTAGTTATTTTAAGTTAGGGTTGTTTATATATATATATATATATATATATATATATATATATATATATATATATATATATAATATAATTCCGGTTTGGTTTGCGATTCATAAATACAGGAGACAGGTGCAATCAGCTTCCCAGCTTGGGTTGGATTAAATCAATCTTTTGAAGACAGTCCAGGAAAGAGAATATGGGCGGCATGCGATGGCCCCGAGTGAACTCTGTCTTTCTGACAGTTTTGATAGTGATGTGCACTCTTGCACTTAGTAGGCCATTGTCAGAACATGTGCAGAACAGGGGCAGGGCAGCTAAAGGGCAGCTGGCAGAAACTTAAAAGCATTACTGTATAAAGGAAATTTAAACCCTCTTACACATTAAATATGTTTAGATTTGCACTGTTTGCGATGTGTTGAGCGATTCTTGTAAGATGACGATTGTTTTTGTTTTTGATATTTTTGTTAGAAGTCTGCGACTCAGATGCGACCCAGTTACAATGACTTTTAATAGCGTGATGGCCAAAAGAATTCATCACAAAAATAATATATATTTCAATGTTTCATTCAGGTTTCCATGTTGGCACCTAAAATACAGAAGAGCAGCAGCTTCTTAGCTCTTTCAAACGTTTTTTAAAGTTACTTATATTCTACAACGTCATACAGTATTAATCAGAACTCAACAGACAACTAATTAATCAATGTCATTTATAATTAACCTTACAGTAGGACTTCCTGCACTAGATAGTGATCTTCACAAATAACAAACACAATGTGCTCAAGGGGAAAATGCACATGAAAGTTAATGTTTTGGATCCTTCTATATTTTAGATGCATGTACAGGTAAAAGAGCCTTGAAGTGCCACTGCATGGCCCTGTATATGGTATAGATGAAGAGGGGGCTCAATCCCACTGGCACCACATTCAGCAGGTATTTGAAAAGCATCGTGGGTAATGTAGGAATGAGTTGCACGGACAACATGATGAAAGAGTTCAGTATGTGTGTCAGTCTTGGACGCCAAAAACACATTAGATTGATTAATATGCAAAGTGGAAGACTAAAAGATTTTGAGGTGCTCAATAGTGGGACAGTGTTTTGTAAAATAAATAAATAAACAAACAAATTAATAAATAGGATTTGAATAAGAGTATGACATATAATTAAAAGTAAAAAAATAAAAAATAATGGTAAAAAGAATTTAAGACTTAAAGCACCATATTATTGACTTATATATTATCATAATTAATAAATTGTATATATTATATAATAGAATTAGCCTAGTTGGATATTATACACTCCATTTCAATTGATGCTAATGAATGAAGCGATTGCTGAATGTAATCATTTCAGGAGCCAGTAAACAATTAAAAAATCAAGAATATGTTATTATGCTAAATGTGTGCATACATGCCCATTTTCTGACTAATGATTCTTTATTACAACCTCTATAACTTCACATTTTGCCAAGTAGTGTATACCATTTAATCATGCTTGTTATTTCTTTATTAATTAAACCTGGAATTCTACAATTTCTTGGTAAATAAACTTAGATAAACAGTTTGCACTGGATTTTCATACTGTTCTACTTTTATTTAACGATTACTGCAGGGTGTGGCGCATAATAATTAACGAAAGGATGGTGTGACGCAAACCCTGAAGTGAATTTTACTTCATTAACCCAATTGAAAATAAACCCAAGCAATTACAGATAGATTCACATTTTTGTTTATTAAAGAACTATCCATGTCTGTTTAATGCAGTTTCGTGGATTGAGTGTTCAGAATGGTTGTGGTACATCATGTAAGTATTATATTATGCTTATAATGCCTTATACATTAAAAATCATCGATTTTTACTTGCACACTCTGATCCAGAGAAAGATTCGTGGAAAGTGTGGCATTTATAATATGGGTTTATAAAGTGCAAATGTCAGAACACTGAATCCAGCAGCCAAAACTACCTTACACACAGACACAGGCAGACACACACACACACACACACACACACACACACACACACACACTGCTGTCAGACAGAAAGCTGTTGCCATGGTGACCAGCGGGCACTGTAAACACGCTGGCTGAAAGTGTGTGAGCGAGCATAACGGTATAAACACAGTGACAGACAGAAGAGTCAGCTGAGCACACAGGACCGGTTCCTGAGAAAGATGACTCTTGTTGAGTGTAAAGTCGAGGCCTGACCCCATTGATGCAGACCTACAGTAACTCTTGTCATAAAATATTATTCAGAGTTCCCCATCTTTATAAAACATTTTAGTAGTGTTT
Source organism: Silurus meridionalis (assembly GCF_014805685.1). Classification (NCBI taxonomy): domain Eukaryota; kingdom Metazoa; phylum Chordata; class Actinopteri; order Siluriformes; family Siluridae; genus Silurus; species Silurus meridionalis. The sequence continues at coordinate 13,700,636 of NC_060907.1, forward strand.
ATATTCAAAGCATTTACAATATATAGAGAACTTTCCCATGTTGCATATATACTGTATATATACACAATACCTACACTAGATGGACACCTGGCCATAAGGTTGTGCTTTTTAAACACCCCATTACACCTTTAGTTCCTATTTTCTGTTATAATAACAGAAACAGACATGAATTTTGGAGTGTGCCAGTGCAGATTTGTGTTCATTTAGCTACAAGGGTGTTAGTAAGGATGATGTAGGATGTCTGGGGTGAAATCCAGTTCATCCAAAAGGTACTGTTGCATACTGTTTCTTCATGATGCTGGCATCCAAAGACATCATATATAACTGTGTGCTTCCAACTTTGTGGTAACAGTTTGGGGAGGAATTACAAATTCTGGAAAGTTAGGCGTCCCAATACTTTTGGCAATGTAGTGTACATATGTATATTTATTTTTACCTTTAACGTTATATGATTAACAAAATTGAAGTGAAAAAAACTTCTTTAACAAGTGTGTATGCTTCTGGGCTAGCTCTTTTTATAGCACGGTGCCAGCGGGGCAAGAGTGGAGGGTGTCGCCGGACTGAAACAGAGCTCACTGATTAGCCTTATCAGCTGCAGGTGTTTATTAACGCTCGTTCTGCCCGGCTCCGCCCTCCACTCGTGCCCTGCTGGCACAAGCACCATTTGTTTTTATTACAGTATTTGTCCTTTTAGAGTAAGAATCTACCAAATTAGCTAATTTTTGGCAACTTTGTTCTACTTTTCCTGCAAAAAAATCCCTCCAAATCAATCTGACTGCAAGAAAATCTCCTGTGCTTATCTCCAGTCATTCCACATGTCTCGCCTCTGATAATCTATTCCAAAATGTTGATCAAGATGACGCCATTCCTACAATAACTTGGATTTAAGATCTGGGTGAAATTAACCTTCAGCTTTTTATCAGAAATCTAGAAGTTTGGTACCAAAAGAGATTCAGAGCTTTCCATGATTCCCTTTACTCTGAATACAGCTATAAACCCAGATAAGGAGAGGCAGCCCCAGAGGGCACTGCAGCCACCACCATGTTTCGCTGGGTTTCGTGTTCTTCAATGATAAGCTTTTGTTTTTAGACCAAACATATCTTTCGAAATCATGCCCTAAAAGCTCTTCTTTGGTCTCATTGAGACTATAAAACATTTTGTAACACATTTGTTTAGGCAGGATTGGATGTTTTATTTGATTAAATCATTTTTTACCTCATAGCTTAGACACGTGAAAAATGTGAGAGGTTGTTGTGACTTGCAGGGTGTGACACATACTTGCCAAGTTTTCCTGCTCATCCTTCAATTTTGCTGTAGGTCTTTTGGCAGCCTCTTTGAGAACTTTTTTTATGTCCTTATATCTTTGTTAGAGGAACGTCCTGTTCTTTAAGGACACTGTGGTGGCCCAATTTCCTCCACTTGTTGATTGTGTTCTAAAACTTTACATCTAAACATGTTTAGATGGTACATCTAATGTCTTGGAAATTCTTTCCTGATCCGTGCATCCATGCAACGATGGGATGTTATATATGCTTTGAAAAGCTCTTTGTGGATTGGTTTAGCAGTCAGATAAAACAGGAGTGAAGAAGAAAATTCCAGAAAAAAAACTGAACTGGAGTTTGAACATTTTGAGCACAGCTACATGATCCATCCAACAACATACACACTTATGCAATAAGGTTATAGAATGTTTTTTTTTTTCTTGGAATGTTTCTGCTTGTTTTTGCTGGTTGCTTTATAACACTGGTAAAACAAGATATGAAAATAAACTTTTTTGGGCACTTTAACAGGGACATGTGGACTTTTCATATACACTATAAAGCAGCAATGCCTGGTATACACAATTCTGTATGCTGTCAAATGTGTGCACAAGTGTGGACCATTATTTGAAGCACAAACACTGATGAAGTACTTTGTTAGTGGGCTGTGTGCCACTGAGACCTTCAACACACAGAGTTAGCTGGAAATTCTTTGGATGGTATCAAAGCACTTACTCTTGCAGTGACCCATATTAGAGACTGTTCATCTTGCTGTGGACAGTTAGCTCACTGTCTCAATTGTTTTTAAACATTTAAAATCGAGTGGTAAGATGGAAAAGCAAGTGGTAAGCTCTCTTCAAGGCTACATACCAGCAAAAGACTATTAGCAAACAAGTGCAATAAGGGGAAATTGAAAAAAGCTTTGAGGAGAGAATTCAACATGGTGTTAAAAAGCTAAAAAAGGTACCAAGTTGATTGTCTTTTACCCTGTTTGACTTTTATGTTGGAGGAAATTTTTCAGTGTGTCCGTAACAAATGTTACAGTGTCTGAGACTCACCCCAGGGTTAATCATTTGGCCAAGATACACTATACGGACAAAATACCAGCCATATGTGGTTCTTTCCCAAACTGTTATCGCAAGGCTGAAAGCATACAATTGTATAAGACATCTTTAGATGCAGAAGCATACAATTTTTCCTTTACTTGAACTAGGAGACCCAAACCTGTTCCAACATGGCAATGCTCATGTGCACAAAGCAAACTCAATGAAGTTAATGATCTCCAGTTATTGAGCTCTGACCTCAACCCTATTGAATGCCTTTGGGTGAATTGGAGCACTGACTGCACCCCAGACCTCCTCACCTACACCTACATCAGTACCTGTCTGAATGAGGAAAAATCTCCACAAGCAAAATCTAGTGGAACATCTTCCCACAGAGGTGGAGGGAATTTTTTTTTATCTTTCTTTAATGGTGTTTCTTTTAGACTCTGCATCTGTTGTAATCTTGATCACAACAAGATGATTGAATCAGTGGCCTTTATTTAAGGTGTAGCTCAAATAGTGTTTTGTTTACCTGTCCAGATCTTTCCAGACCGAACATGTGTAACGTTTTGATGTTGGCAAAACATGTCTGACTGAAAGTGAAAGGTAAACACGAGGTCTTTCTGACCGTCTGAACAGAGCGGGAAATGGAATTAGAGAACATTTAAGATTCTCTTTTTGATTAATGCAAAATTAGGTTATGGTCCTTTATCAATTAATTTAGTTTCAGAAGCAAAGTGTGTGTGTGTGTGTGTGTGTGTGTGTGTGTGTGTGTGTGTGTGTGTTTGATTTAGATTAGATTTCTTGAGCTTTGACTATTGTGGCTGTTATGCCAACTCATGAATTAATGATTTATTTATACATTTGTTACTTAATCTACATTATTCGAACAGTCACGTTATGAATAATAACATAGTAACCTTTGACCCTAAATATCACGTCCTAAAAGTTTTTAGTCGTTTTCATTTAGTTTTATTGATATGGAATATTTTGTTGTGCAACAGCCCAACTACCAGGGGTCATATAGTTAAGTTCACAGTTAACTCTAATGGTACTCTAAGTGTAATTAAATTATAGTAAATCATTTTAGTTTTGTGTATGAAACTATAAGAAGTAATGGTATTTAATCCTAAAAGAACAAATCAAAGTAAACAGAAATAAACCAAAGACTGAGAGTGAATAAAATAATTTCCTAGTGAAAGTTTACAAATGCTTAGTCAGCAGCAGTGAAGATAATTAATCATTCCAGGTATCTTCAAGAAAACAGAGTGATAATTGTTTGTTTTTTTGGACAAAAGTATTGGGACACCAGACATTTCAAATGATATGTGGTTCTTCCTTAAACAGTTATCATAAAGTTGAAGGCACACAATGTATAGGATGCCTCCACGGGAACAGGGATGAGGGAACATTACAATTTTAATTTTCTTGAACTATTAGACCCAAACTTGTACCAGCATGACAATATCCCTGTGCACAAAGTGAGAATATGGTTTACATAGGTTGGAATAGAAGAAGATCTTGAGTTGCCTGATAACGAGCTTTGACCTCAACCCTGTTGAACACCTTTGGGATTAATTGGAATGCTGAATGCAGCCCAGGTTTCCTCACCCTACATCAATACCTGACTTTAGTTATGGATTTACTTTAGCAAATGAAGAGTCGATCTCTCATTGATATATGCACTTACATATATATATTAGTGTTGTGGTATATGAGTGCGTCACAAATTTGAAATGTTAGTGTGAAGTTAGAGGGATCGAGTTGAAAGAGGGAGGAAGACTTGAGGGAGTCTGGCTAAGATTCCAGCTGCATTCCTACATCAACTCCCCAGGAGAGCAGAGCCAGACAGGATCTCTCTTTCCTCTCTCTCTCCCTCTTCAGTCTTGTTGGGTCTTGCATTGTTCACCCTTTCCATCCAAGGAGGTAATCGCACACCGAGAAACAGTCGTCAGACGGTCGTTTGTCTGACATCATAAACGGTGAAAACAAAGGAAGCAGAGCAATTAAGCCCATTCATCATATTCACGGGCCTCACACGAGAACGATAAACCTGTCCGTTAACGCATCACATACCGGCAACGAGGACGACAGCACACACACCGTGATGTCATCACTATGTTCTTTTTCTGCTGTTATGATTACACGTGCAGAACAGAGCAGTCCAATGGATTTCTTTAAAATCCCTGTTGACGTAGTTTTTTTTTTTCCATACCGAAAGAAAAGAGAATCAAGTGTTAGCTCAGGCTGTTCTCCAAGCCATTTGTTTATAGGTGGGTAAATATTTGGGCACGCTGCTGAGTTGTGAGAGTTTTGCAGGATTAAGAAGGACAGAGCGTAGTACATAGACGCACAACAATGAGAATTAATGAACACTTCGCTTTCACCATTGTATTCAAATGGTGCGCCAGGTTTTATGTGTATATAATGCATTCTTTTGTACTTTAGCGTAACATTTTTCCATTAGGAATCCATCAGTCTTCGTTCTCCTCCAAAAGTATTGGACACACAGCAATGCCAGGTGGTTTAATGTTTTGCTACAAACTGGACAAGACAATATATCTGAATTTCAGCTCCTTTAAACCCTGTTCTTCATACCAAGATGTGTTGAACAATTTAGAACATACGTTTCTCTATTTGGCAACCAGTGCTGATATAGAACAAATCGATCCAAATTTCAAATTTGCAGTTTGACTTTGTTATTGCTATTTCTTTTCTCTCGCTTTCACGCCTTAAAAAGTGAAAGAGTGTGTATGCATATAACGTATATAAGCTCTGATGCAGCAAAAACTTTCTTTTTTTGTTCCTTTGTTTTCATTGCAATTGTTATGTTCTGTAAAATACCAATACATTTAGAACATGGCATTTTTGGTGGCAGATCTTTTTGTGAGCAAAAGCTCTGGGAACACTATTAATATCTAAAGGGTCTGCTACCTTCACCAGAATTTTTTACTTCTTTGATTATTTTCAGCAATATTGACTGCTGAGGTCACTGTGAGCGCGCTCCAAGTACAGCGCAACATGGATCAAAATTATTTTTTTCTTTTTATAAAATGTAATTAAAATGATAAACAGCATTCAATTAGAACAGAATTTACCTTTACAGCATCTCCTAGAAATTGTTAAATATTTAAATCCCTGCTGCCGACATGCTCCTGTGTCGGTCACGGAGCATAGAAAGTGAAACCTAAATCTGGATTTATTCACGCACATAAAAGATATTTAATAAAAGCTTTATTTTGTTCACATTTGTACTTAGAGCATTATCATAATGGGCTGTATAATACCCTATTGGAAGAAATCAGACACCCCATATAATCAAAATTTGTTAAAGATTTGACAATAAGATTGTTGAATCAGACTTCTCCTATTGAAGCATTAAATCTTCGACTATTCTGCATCATCTCTAATTGACATACAAATTAACAGTATCATAGTAGGCTCCAGTAATTCATCTCGAAATAAAGCAGCCAAAAACCAACAATAATAAGTTATTGCAAAGTGTTCGGCTAAAAACGTGGCACAAGTGTTAAATGACAAGTGTAGCATTCATGAGTTTACACGCCATAGAAGCATTTAATGCTCGACCTTGAGCTGTCTGCATTAGCATTATATCCTGCTTCAGTCACTCTGTGTGTGGATAAAAATCATGCGAGTGTGAAGTGACAAGGGTGAGGAAAACAAAGAAGTAGTGACTGTGTGTGTGTGTGTGTGTGTTTGTTCATATGTGAGGATCGATTTATGTCTGTTTTAATCTGCCACATTTCAGGCCATTGTATTCAATGCTGTCACAATTCAATGCTACCATTACCATACATTTTAATCAGGCACAACAGAGTGTGTGTGTAATGTGCAGTATGCTGTTGATGGAAGCTTTCTGGTAGTATAGGGTGTATGCAATTATTATAATTCTCTCATATTGTGTAATCAGGTATATGATTTGATGAGATAGGTCGTCAGAATTTTTAAAATAGACATTAGTGAGTGTCAGGGATCCACCAGCCACACCTTCACCTATCACTCCAAGCAGCTCTCCCACTTACTAATCAGCTACACCTAGCCCTCATCAGTTCCCATGCTACATAACCCCCGTTCCTCCACCAGCTCATTGTCCGTTCTACAGCTTAGGCTAAGGAACACTGTCGGACTACCCAAGCTACTCAGTTGTTTTATCACTGTTCACGGGACTCTGTGTGTTTTGTTCACATCAGTCTGATCACAGCTTTCACCAGGTTTAGTTAACCTGGATTTTCATTGTGGTTTGCCGTTTTCTGCTTTGCCCTTTTATTCTTCATTAAAAAACCTTGTGGATTTCACTTCGGTTTCCGGCACGTTCTTTTGCCTGACAGAGAGTAACAACTACACGGATTTGGAAGCAAATAATATCAAATAATGAATTGATGTACACATGATCTCAGTGTTGCTACAGATTCTTTTGGTCAGAAATATTCCAACAAAACATGACAAAGTAGATTAGCTTTTATTTTTCAACATGGGTAATTCTTGTGATTATCCAGGATTGAGAGGGGAAAAAAGAAGACGAGGTAAAACGATTAAATCTAGCTATTAAATGGATTTTGAGAAAGTGTTCTTTTTGTTCTTCGGCTTCTCCCATTAAGGGTTTCCACACCGGATCATCCGTCTTCATACCCCCCTGTCCTCTACATCTGCCTTTTTTAAACCAACTACCTGAATGTCCTCCCTCACCACATTAGGACATTCCACATAGGACAAGTCCACATTAGGACATTCCATAAACCTCCCCCTTGGTCTTCCTCTTTTCTTCCTTTCTGGTGGCTCCATCCTCAGCATTCGTCTACCGATATACCCCATGTCCCTCCTCTGCACATGTCCGAACCATCTCAATCTCGCCTCCCTCACCTTGTCTCCAGAACGTCCTACATGCGCTGTCCCTCTAATAAACTCATTTCTAATTCTGTCCATCGTCGTCACTCCCAACGAAAACCTCAACATCTTCAGCTCTGCTTCCTCCAGCTCCACCTCCTGTCTTTTACTCAATGCCACTGTCTCTAAACCATACAACATCGCAGGTCTCACCACAGACCTATAAACTTTCCCTTTTACTCTTGCAGATACCCTACTATCACAAATCACTCCTGCCACTCTTCTCCACCCACTTCACCCTGCCTGCACTCTTTTCTTCACTTCTCTAACACACTCTCTATTACTTTGCACTGTTGACACCAGGTACCTGAACTCCTTCACCTTCTCCACCTCTTCTCCCTGCAACCACACCCCTCCACTGCCCTCCCTCTCTTTTACACACATGTACTCTGTCTTACTCCTACTGACTTTCATTCCCCTTCTCTCCAGCACGTACCTCCACCTCTCCAGGCTCTTCTCAACCTGCTCCTTACTCTGACCACAAATAACAATATCATTCGCAAACATCATAGTCAATGGAGACTCCTGTCTGACCTCGTCCGTCAACCTGTCCATCACCACTGCAAACAGGAAAGGGCTCAGAGCCGATCCTTGATGCAATCCAAACTCCACCGTGAACCAGTCTGTCGTTTCTACTGCACACTTCACTGCTGTCACACTGTCCACATACATGCCCTGCACCACCCTCACATACTTCTCTGACACACCAGACTTCCTCATACAATACCACAATTCCTCTCTCTCCACCCTGTCGTACGCTTTCTCCAAATCCACAAACACACTTTGTTATTCCTTCTGTCCTTCTCTATCAACATTCTCAAAGCAAATAATGCATCTGTGGTGCTCTTACTCGGCATGAAACCATATTGTTGCTCACAGATGGTCACCTTTTCTTTCTAATTTATTTATTTAATAACCTTCCTGCACTTGTCCAGGGCTGGTTTCTTTTTCTTTCTTTTTTCAGTAATTTAAGATTTTATTGCAAAGATACACGATTCACAACATCTGTTTATAACATTTGTTTCATTTACAAGATTTCTGACTTAAATATACTGCCTAACCAGGGGGAAAAGAAAAAAAAAACCCTGGCAAGTTCTTCATTACAATAACAGATCAATATATCTCTTGAAATGATCTTGCATTTATACAGAACCTATTTACAAAAAGAATGGGAATATGGACGCAATCTCTATAACTAAACATAAAACATAGGTTCTATAACAAATAAAATACTCAATTCATTTAGACCAAAAAAATCATCAAAAATGATGAACCCCTTTTTTGGATATTCATACAAAATGTCAATTTCTCCATAGTAATTATATTTTAAACAACGTCAATCAAATCCTGTATTTTTGCCAGATTAGGTTTATACCAGAATTTAGTAAGGTCGTTTTTACTTGTGAGAGTACTCCTTAGAAAAAAAACAAAAGCCAAAAGCCTTTTCGGCATCAAGGCTTAGGAGGACAGCTTGTAAATTAGAATCTTGGATATGGTTTATAAAATGGAGAGTCCGTCTTATGTTGTCTTGCGTTTGCCTACCCCAAATGAAACCCGACTGATCAGAGTTAATCAGATCCGGCATTATCGATTCAAGCCTTTCAGCTAGGATCAAGACAAATAGCTTATAGTCCAAATTCAGGACAGAGATTGGTCTATAAGATGTGCAGTCTTGTTTATTTTCCCCCTCTTTTAGAATCACAGAAATAATTCAATTCAATTCAATTCATTTTTATTTGTATAGCGCTTTTAACAATGAACATTGTCTCAAAGCAGCTTTACACAGATAATGTGGTGATTAAACATAAATATGTTCTTTGTAAGTATGTTTGTCCCTGATGAGCAACTGTGGCAAGGAAAAACTCCCCGAGATGGCATAAGGAAGAAACCTTGAGAGGAACCAGACTCAAGAGGGAACCCATTCTCATCTGGGTTGCACCAAATGTCCATTTGAAGCAGATATACAATGTTGTGGGGTACAGTGATGATGATCAGAAGCAAACTGCACTCCCGAGTCAGTGCAGCAGACCGCCGACACCAACTACAGTCCAATCCGTCCTCAAATAACGGCTTCTACTCACAAGGGTTGCAAGTATCTTCCATGTAAAACATGCAAATGCTGGCAATAAAATGGGGATAAGTTGTTGTCTGAATACCTTATACCATTCGGGTAAAAATCCATCTGTTCCTGGTGATTTATTTGCTTTAAGCCTGGATATTGCTTTATTTATTACCTCTTACATTTTTGCCATTTAGGGGTCTAATAAAACATTAATCCCCCCCGGTCAATAAAATGCCTTGCGATTCAGCTGCAATTAGATCGATCAAAGTCTTAAAAAAAGAACATTTATTTCCTGGAGGGGCATCGACATTAAGAAGAGTGATTAAGGTGCCCATCAACTCTACCTCTTATCATTATGTATCTGCCCACTCTGCCCTTTAATCTCTTATTAGAGATTAAAACGGCAACTCCTCTAAAATCTCCAGATTCAAACGAAGCAGAGAAAATGTATTTGAACCCCATTCGATTGCATTTATTATGCTCTGTTACATTGACATGGGTCTCTTGAAGCAATGCGATCTCTATTTTCTTTAAGTTAAGTCAGAATCTTCCTTTTTTCACAGGATTAAGTAAACCGTTTACATTATATGATGCTATCTTTATAGAACTACTCATTTTCATCCTCAAACTAGCAGCCGTCGATTAGCGTCCCCTTCTGAATTAGCAATGAACATGAACTTAACAAAGAATAACCAGAACTAAATTGGAGTAAAATCAAGACTTCTACGTAAGGGGGTCACAACATAATGACCCTGAAATGAGCAATGATGACAAATATGCTCCATGGGATATGCTTGCAGTGCACTGAGGGTCCATGTACTTAAAGACAAATCATCCTGGAAATTGTTCGTCTTTCCTTTCTGCACAATTTACACTTAAAATAATATATTTTTTCGAATTGGGAAAGGGAACTTAAAATAAAAAAATGATAAGATGACAATAAAAGTGCCTCAGAGAAGAGCATCAGAGTATCTTCATCAACATCAATTTAATCCCATTAAAAGGATATTTCTATATACTCACTAATCGTCTGTTTGTAAACGTTTAAAAACTTCAAAGTTTGTCTTTATAAGATGGGTGTGCGCGAGCAGGTGCACTGGATTTCTTGCCGATCTTTCGCCAGGTCAGAAGCTGAACGTGCTCAATCAGTGAGGAGGTTAAGGTGAGTATCAGTCGTTGCCTCTTACGCGGAGTTGTAGAGAACACCTTTAACCTGGCCATGAATCGCGTATGAAATTTGATGCTGTGTTCCCTCAGCGCCTTTTTAGCTTCTTGATAGCTCTTTTTTGGTACGCAATATATCCTGATGTTTAACCATCTGGCTCGACCCTTCTTGTTATTTAGCCTGGCTTTAATTTGTACCGTTAGCCGTAGCATCTCTTCCAGCACTTCTGCCGTGTTTTGAATTCGGTTCTTCATCTATTCTATTTGTAGCCTCTTCGATTCTTTTATTAGATTTGTTCAGTTCTTTTATTACATCCTGTAATAAAAAAGTTGCTTGTGGCTGTTTTGTCAAAAGTCCCTAATCTCATTGAGAATCTTCACCAGGCTAATGCTCTTCCCCGTGTTCTCCATCGTCGCTCGCGATAATTATTTCCAGTATGTTTGAGTTGTTTTCATCGTCTTTTGAATTATTTTTTTTGTGGTCTTTTTTCTATAGTTGCTCCTTCCGTAACTTTGTCAACACTTAAATGTTGTTAATATCTAGATCTGGGGCACTGACTAATTATGCGGCCATTCTCGGAAAGACGTAGACCGGAAGTCCAGGGCTGGTTTCTGATCAAATACCAACACAGTCACACGGCATTTCGTGATTTAGTCACAAACTTTAATCTATTGATTCGTTTTTATGGACACGATTTTCCTTATTTTTTCGTGTCACTCGGCACAACTGCCCTGGAAATATGGGTAAGGGTTAAGGTTATACTGTAATAAATGTGTGTCTCTAATTAACGCAGTCTCATTAATTAACCGGGGAGTATATATTTACAGTATTTCGACTGGAAGAAACCACGGACGATGGTTTATAGTAGCGAGTAGCTTACCGCATATAAAGCAATAAAAACAAGGATAAAATATCCTGCTTAAAGTTTAAGTGATGGTGCTTAAAGATTAAAAAGTCTATAAAATAAATCAATAAAAATAATAAATAATAAAATATAAATAATAAATAAAAAAGTGATGGTGCTTGAAGATTAAAAAATCAATAAAATAAATAATGAAAATAAGAATAATAAATAATAAAATATAAATAATCAATAAAAAAAGTGATGGTGCTTGAAGATTAAAAAATAAATAAAATAAATAATGAAAATACAAATAATAAATAATAAAATATAAATAATCAATAAAAATAAAGTGATGGTGCTTGAAGATTACAAAAAAAACAATAACAAACAATGAAAAAAAAACAATAAAATAAAATAAAAAACAATACCGCGTCGCTGGCATACAGTGGCAAAAATACTTCCTATTGAAATACATAACATAGAAATTCGGCCCTAGTGACAAGAAAAAAGAGGAAAATCTGTCTATGTACAGGAACCAATAGATTACATTTCGTGACTATATCACAAAAATGCAGTTAGACTGGTCTGAAAATACATATTCAAGTGTTTGAGATTCCATTGCTTTGGAAATACAATGTAAAGGAACAATAAAAGTGTGCGACCTTGCCCAATTATTTATTCCTGACTAAAAAAAGGAATGGCATGGGTCTGAACACTGTAAACACTCCAGTGTAAACACTCAGTGTGTGTGTGTGTGTGTGTGAGAGACTGAGAAAGAGAAAGCGAGAGAGATTGAGAGAGAGAAATTCTGGCATGCCGTAAAACGTTTTTGTTTAAGACATACCTCCTCCCACTGACCTTTTTTAATTCCCCCTCTAGCCATTAGAAAGCATCGGGTTGCCTTGGGCATCTCTAACATGGCCCATGCGATTTTTATGCCATTATTTGTTTTTTCATTTTTCTTTCTTAAGAGTTGACACTGTTGTGATGTGATATTGGCGCATCATTAAGTCAGTTTTCACTCTTGTAAAGATATACTGTAATTACTATAACTATATAGTGCACCCATATATAAGCCGCACCCACTGAATTGTACAAATATTTTTATTTTTAACATAAATAAGCCGCACCTGTCTAATATCCACAACCTGTCTACACTAATGTACTTTACACAGGCTTTAACGAAAGACACGTTACACACGGTGTAATGGGTAAAATATTTGCGCTTCCTGCCTGTTTGACTAACCCGTAACGCTGCTACCAAGAATAATAAAAAAGCACGAGTTTTGGAAATCTGTCTGTGCTTATATGATTTCTGTTGTAACTGGAGTTAGCGAGCTCTCCCTTCACCCAGACTCAACGCGTTACAACGGCTTGTATCTAAACAGTAGCCGACCAAGTAAGTCATTGTTCACTGTCTTCCTCCTTCCTTTCACAACTATTTCTCTCAGGAGTTTATCTTTTGGCATCGTCGTGCGTTTAAAAATCACCCGATGGAAGTTTTTTCTCCCAAAGCCGTGCAGCTCAGAACACAGGTGAGGTGCGTTTTTTTTGTTTCCGTTAGGAAATTTCATTGGTCTAATTTTATGGGGTTCAGTTTTTTGGCTTGAAGTTTGTGAAACCGGGAAAAAACCCAGGAAAAATTCATTAATTAGCCGCTTCGTTGTTTAAGCCGCGGGGTTCAAAACGTGGGAAAAAAGTAGCGGCTTATAGTCCGAAAAATACGGTACATTGTCTACCCCACTATCACATCCATATGTCCTTATTGAACATCTCATTCCAGTATTAATTCCACTTTTTTGCTCTTTTAATACCTTAATACCAATATTCTGGGAATTCATTTCAATAGATTTTTAGCTATCAGGATTTGTGTTGTGCATTCAGCCACAAGAATATGTGAGAACATTAGAGAGAATGCATGTCTGGGGTGCAGTCCAAAGGTGTTGAGGTCGCGGATGTGTGCAGGACATTCACGTTATTCTTCCACTTTCATTAACCATGTGTTCATGGGGCTCGCTGTGTGCACGTTGTCGTATTAGAACAGGATTAGGCTTCATTCAGGGAAGGTAAACTGTAAAGCAAAACCATACAAAGATTTTCTCTAGTGTTGAGCACATCCACTTTTGTTACAGTTTGAAGAAGAATCACATATAGAAGTGCTGGTCAGGTGTCCGTATACTTTTGGCCATATTGCATACTCTTTATTTCACTGTTGGTTGCTGAATAATTCATGATAGTTCCTGAATAACATGCTTTAATATGAATGAGTGAATAGAAGCATAGGGTACGATAACTAGACAAAATTAGCAATTCTTTATTTCCTAATGATTTGCATGACACAGGGTGTGATTTGTGCTTAAATCTTTTCTGGGAAAATTTATTCATAATTAAATTCTAATAAAATCTAATCATACTGCCCACATTAATACGAACTTATGTAAACTGCTTTGATAAGTTCTGGGCTAAAATTTCAGCAAAAAAACCCTGCAATTGTTCCGAGTGATTTATCCAGTAAAAACTACTGATTATATAAATACAGTACTTTTACAGTAGGATTTCATGTGTTTTATTATAAAAGAGTTGAACTATAATGTAATTAAACCCTGCTTTAAAAAAATATTGAAAAATTCATATGTCAGATTAGGCATTCTTGCTTACTATTCAAATAAATTGTAAAGGATCTAAACGTTCAATCTTCATTAGCGACGGTGGATAAATATTATTGCCATGGCAGCAGAGTGCGGCTTGTGAAATAGATTCGTGGGTGGCATAGTAACAGGCGGTCTCCACTTCAGGCCAGTCACGACAGATTTTTACAGAAAAAGCACCATACAGTGATCTTCAAGGTCTCATTAAGCATCCCATATCAAGCAGTGTTCATTGCAGACTCAAGTTTAAAGTGGACTGAAAGAGTACAAATTGATGGTGACTGAACAATAGCCAATTTCATGCTTAAATTCTGTCTGTCTGTCTGTCTGTCTGTCTGTCTGTCTGTCTGTCTGTCTGTCTGTCTGTCTGTCTGTCTTTGGACATACAATACCAAAATGACCCCAGAAACAATGAATTCCAGCACCTTTCACCTCTATGTTTAACTTAATTACAGCAAAATTATACATGTATGTTCAATGTACAGTATGCGCCAAAATATACAGTACTGAAACTCGCGCATCTCGAACGCGCATGTGCGTTTGTCGGCGGGGCAGAGCTCCACAAGCATTTCTTCCCAGTAGTGAAAAGAAAGTTGTGTTGTGCTGTTGTCTTTCGACAGAGAAAAAAGTATTTATAGTTTTTATTAATGTATTATTTTATAGCACAATTTCCGCTCATGTGGAAGTGGTCGTGATCGTGCCTCCACACGAATAGGCCGTGGTATCGACAGGCTGGGGCGACCAGCCGTGCCGCTCGAGAATCTCTAGCCATGCTGCAGGAAAACTTTCCAGGACGAATTATTTCACTATGTATTGACTTCCTATACCGGTCCTGTTCCTCGATCTTAGACCACCTGATGCCTACTAGTGAGGATTGTTAAAGTAAAGTGTTCAATTGAGAAGATCCGCCAAGAACTGTGCCTACATTATCGTCTCCTTTGCAGGAGTCTGCAGCAACCTCTGTTCTGGGATCTGTTTGAGTATCTGCATGAACGATATGAACACTGTCTACAGAGAGACGATGCACACTTCGAACACTTACATTACGCATACTGTGGTAAATCAACACGCTAATAGTGTGTGTTAATTTCTTTCAGGAGAAATAAACTCACAGATGACAAGGTAATATTCTTCTTCTTTTCATTTTAGTACTGTTTATTTTGGTGCATACTATATTTATTGTTTGTCCATTCCTTTCCAATTATCCTATCCTATCCTATCCTATCCCATCCCATTGTATCCTACCCTATCCCATTCCATCCTATCCTACCCCATCCTATTCTATCCTATCCTATCCTATCCTTTCCAATTGTATCCCATCCTATCCTATCCCATCCTATCCCATTGTATCCTATCCTACCCTATCCTATCCTATCCTATCCCATTGTATCCTATCCTATCCTATCCTATCCTATCCTATCCTATCCTATCCTATCCTATCCTATCCTATCATATCCTATTCTATCCCATCCTATCCCATTGTATCCTATAATATCCTATCCTATTCTATCCTATCCTACCGTATCCCATTCCATCCTATCCTGTCCTGTCCTATCCTATCCTATCCTATCCTATCCTATCCTATCCTATCCTATCCTATCCTATCCAATCCCATCCTATCCAATTGTATCCAATTTTATCCCATTGTATCGTATCGTATCCTATCCTATCCTATCCTATCCTATCCTATCCTAACCTATCCTATCCTATCCCATCCCATCCCATCCCATTGTATCCTACCCTATCCCATTCCATCCTATCCTATCCTATCCTATCCTATCCTATCCTATCCTATCCTATCCGACTCCGTTTCATTTAGTTCTCTCCACTTCAATTCCATTCCTTTCCCAACAAGAGTCTATAGAAAATCAATGTGGCATTAGTCTGAAAAAGGATCACATATACGGATTGGATGGTCAGGTGACCACAAAATATTGGCCATATGTATTGTAAACAGTTTGTTATTAGGTTCAAAGCATGTATAAGCAGGATTGTTAAAATAATATTTTTAAGAGAACACACTACATAAAAATCAAGCAAAACAATCAGATTTGTTCATTTGTAACAGCATGAATTCATTTGTAGACAATGTTACAGAGGGTAAGTGTTAAACATTCTGGTGAGTTCCCATAAACAGCGCTGACGTTTACAATAAACACACCACATGCTTTAAACTAAGGGGCGCAAAGATGGCATTTTTCGATGGGTTGGGGATGAGGAAGGTGCAAATTCAGTGGTGAGATCATATCTGAAACTTTGTTAGTTTTACTGGAGGCTAACAGTTACACCGGTAGCCAGTCAGAATAAAGCTAACACCGTTAAAGAAACAAAGCAGTGCTATTGGGGGAAAAAGAGGAATGAATTATATGTTTTGTTTGATTTAAACCTCTATGTGATGAGGTGAAATGCTTCTTAGTCAGATGGATTTAAAGTGATCAATATACTTATTTGGTTAAGTATTTGCAAATGGATAATAATTCCCTTGACTAAGGGTTAGGATTTGTGGCTAGTTTCGTATCTTATGTAATAGGTAGAATTATTGCAGTATGAAATATTTTAATATTAAATCAGTTTAGTCTGTAGATTTTTTTGGTTTAGAATTGGGCTACCACTTTTCAGCCAATAAATATGCAATTTGCAATTTAAACAACATGCATATTTATTACATTTTTTCTTCACTGTCGAAGAGCTTGGAAGCTACTGTACATTTTTCGGAGCACAGGTTTGTGAATTCCAGCTCGTCTGGGTTATGAGTTGCTGATTTCTGCACATTTGTAGCCTTGTCCTCAGCTGAGTAACACAGAATATTCATTCATTATAGTTTTATCATTGTGGAGGATATCAGTTGTTTGCTAATGGATCCTGAAGTGCAAAGCTGTTTGGGACAAGTGACCTTCCTAAGCCATTTTATGAACACAAAATATATATACCGTGCTCAGTAACCACTTTTAAATAATGTCACCTACAATTAAAAATATGACACTGGGTTGTGGAGGTTTACCCCTGATATACGAAATGTCTTCCAAATGTTATTACAGCACCAGCTGTTTTCGTCAAACCCACATGTTCGACTTTCTGTACTCTGGAAAATATATTGTGGTGAATAAAATATTAAAGATCCCATAAGGACTACAATTTAAAACCATGTGTTTGAATAAGCCATCTGTTAAGCAATAAATCAGTGTGTCTTGAACAAATGCGGCCTCCATTTAAAGAACAGAAACTCGAGCTCTATTCATTTACAGACATTCCTTGTTTTGAGCCATTCGGATTTTGCGATCGTTGTTGTCCCGATTCTGTTTACATACATGTGCACATAAACACTCTTGACTCTTTCCGTTTTTCTTCTTCTTCTGCTAAGCAGTGTAGAACAGTCTGATCGCCTCAGCCTTAAGGATGTCAGGTTTGGGCCGTGCAATAAAATCCCACTTTCCCCCTTTCACCCACCAAGAAGTGGCTGAGAGCACATTCCCCAGTGCTGAGATCACTCACTGGCCATTCTCTTTCCTTACTGCACTTACATGCATATATATATATTATAGATTTGTCTTTGTTTCCTTTAATCTTGTTGGAGCTTAAAGTGCCTGAGAGGGAGCACAGACAGAGAAAAACAGATTTGGGCAAGGCTTTATGTTCTTGTTTCTTGTCTGTTTTGGCTGGCGTTGATTATTCACAGCTAGGCTGTGGCTGTGGTATCGCAGGAAACGCTTAGCTCATAGAAATGAAGGAACGCCATCCACTTGGTGGAAGACGGAATGGAATGAACTAATTTACAAGCGCGATCCAGATCAAAGATGGCGTTTAGAAAGCCGACTGAAGGAAACGGCCGAGCGGACCAGGATGAACCAGAACGCTAACCTTTACAATGTGCTCCACATGATCCGATTTGGAAAGAGTGAAGATCAGCTGATGCAACAATATACAGTTACATAAAGATTCAACGTATTGAATTCAACTCGTTTAAAACCCTTTTTGAAACGTTATTCCGGCTATAATTGAAATGACAGGTTTTTATTTAAGCGATATTACACGAGCAAGAGCGATCCTATTCTGTACAACAGCATAATTGTGAGTATGACATGGCTTTTTTATATCAGTTCAATAAACAAGAAATTAATAGACTTTTTTTTCTTTTGCTCAGTCAATGAAAATAGTTCCCAAAGTGAGCATGTTGAAATGCAAACGCTGACAAGCTATGTGCTTATGGGGCTTAAATGTGGAATTTGATGTTTCAGAAAGAAACACCATTTGCTGTTCTAATAATCTGCTTGTGGAGATTTGTGCTCGTTTGGCCACAAAGGGCATTAGTAAAGTAAGATATGTAAGGTGTAAGGTGATGAGGTCTTAGGGGCAGTCAACATTTTGGTTCATCCCAAAGGTGTTTAACAGGATCAATAGCAGACCACTCAAGATCTTCCAATCCAACCCAGGTAAAGTTTATCTTCACGGAGTTGGCTTGTGCAGAGTGCCATGTGAAACACGTTTGGGTCTCCTGGTTCAAGTGAAAGGACATCCATAGACATCCTATACAGTGTGCCTCCAAATTTTTGGTAACGAACCACATGTAGCTGGAAAAGTGGTGTCAATAGTTTTGTCTATATCATGTGTATATTGTATATGAAGCTGTAGCTGAATTACAAAAAGTTTAAATGAATTTCTTTTTATTCCACATCCTAAAATGGAAACTAATTATTAATAGCTGCAGGTTGTTGGTACGCAACACCAAGAAGACGATAATTACTCACTAAATAAAAAGTTTCCAAAACTCCTGGGTAAAGCCTGTAACATTCCTGCTCTGCCCAAACATTTGCACACATTTTCTCCTTCATAATCTACAGCGAATATTCTTCATCACTGCTGGTAAGCGGCTGAGATAAGTGGCTCTACTGTGAAGCGGCACATCTGGCGCGCTGGAAAGTTCCTTCTCGACTGTATATACACAAGCCAGGAGCAGAGGGCTTTTGTGTCAGCTACGGTCAGAGCTCCATTTTAGGAGACGGCGGCCCCCTCCTTTCACGCTAGCATACAACCCGGTCCATTCCTTATACACGTAAAAACAAATATGGAAATTAGCACAATAGAGGAAATACTGTAGCTGCTATGTACTTGGAGGCTGATTTCTTACTCGGCCCTACAGTATAATATGAATTGGGGTTAAACGTTCGTCTAACACATAGACTGACAATGAGGTATTGTACATTTCCAGACTTAAATGTTGTGTAATGCCGTGATATCCATCATGTTTTGTTTGATCAGCCAGGAGCATTGGGAAACATCTCAGATCGCCCTAGTTGTCAAGATTCGAGCAGGTCTACAGTCCCAGTGTTTTTATGTGCAGCTACGTTGTTAAATGGGGAAAAAAACGTTTCCATTTTAAATTGAACATCATTAAAATGATGAAATCTTCTTCCTCATGCCATCTCAGGGAGTTTTTCCTTACAACAGTCATCACTGGCTTGTTCATTAGGGACTCATTATTTCAACAAACTTCATACATTCTTTTATTCATTTATTAATAAATGTATCTGTGCAAAGCTGCTTTGAGACCACGCCCATTGTTAAAAGTGGATTGAAAATCAATAAAAAATATAAAAAATTTGTATGCTGTATATTTCTATACTTTAAATTATTATTAGTATTCCTCGATAGTCTTTAAACGTGCGTTAAACCTGCACGTGCCACCCTAAAGCAGAGAGCGAATGTTTAGTATTAACTTGCATACACACGAACCTGTAAACTCTGTAAACTCAGAGGAGGGGTTTTTATTAGAAGCCTTGTTGTTCTTTTCTCTCCCTCTCTTTGCCCGTAACGCTGTCCAGATTGCAAAACCCTCTGGGAGAGATTATCAATCGATCAATAAAAGAGCGACCTTTCAAAACCTTTCGGTTTCCAAATGCAAGCAGAAATTCAAATTTTTAGGACTCGACAGAAATCGTGCAATTAAAAAACTTTTCCGACTGGAATTCCCGAAATTCATGCCATGTCCCTAATTTCAACCGAAAAAGGAGACACTACTTACAAATTTGTTCGTAAAACTAATTGAGACATTGCAAATAAGTTCTTCGACTTTAAGTTCAAAAAGTTGCAGAAAAAAGTTTTACCAATACAAATATCTCGCATATATAATAAGCCGTTTTTTTATAAACACTGCAGGATTTTTCGAGTAACGGAAGTTGAAGTTAGTACATTTCCTCTCCTTCGATCTCTTACTTTATCTTTCTCACACACTCATCCACACACAAACACTGTTTATGTTCCCCCCTCACACCTCCCCACCCTTGTGTTCTATTTAAGGAACTCTGAAAAAAACATTTCGTCAACACCCTGTAGTGAAATTAACGAAAAAGTGCCATTTCTCAAGATCGCGGTCAATAACAACGTTCCTGATGCCAGTGTGTGTGCGTCAAAGGAAAAATCCACCATGGAAGACTTGCATATTCATGTTTATATACAACATGTGACCTTTTTTTTTATTGGCGTTTTATTTATTTTGTGATAAAATTCCGAGTTTACAAGATGAGTCAGCGCATAAAACCGCGCAGATAAAAAAAGCTTCAGTTTACGTTCACATCAACCATCAGATTGAAAGTAGATCATGGCATGGATGCTGGTACCAGACGAGAGTATTTCAGAAACTTTTGATCTCCCGGAAATTTCACACACAACGAAGGTTGCACAGAACGTGTCTCGGAAAAAAAGGAACATGTCTTGTGTGTGAGGGGTCTGCAGGCCTTGTCGACGAGAAACATCAGAGGTGAGAGAATACAATAGGAGCATCCCGTAAGCACGATTTTCCACTGTGGGAATCTCAGAATGCACAAAACATTGGATCCTGAGGTGGATAGTTCTACAACAGCCCTCATCAAGCTTCCACTTGGGTCAGACGTGAGCAGAAATCGGAGGCTGTAAAGGGCACCGACTCACCCAAACTAGGACTGGGACGATTATTAGGCGGGCGCATATGACGCAACAAACCGTGCGTGTACGTACTGTGAATATACAAACGTCTGTTTAGTCGCAAAGACAAGTGGCAAAAATGAATGTTGTAAGTTCAGATTTCTTTGCGCATTCGCTAAGCTGAATAGCCAGTCGACGCCGTCTGACTACAGCCAGCGGTGTGAGACTTTCTTTCGGCTTCTCCCATCAGGGGTCGCCACAGCGGATTATACGCATGTTCTATTTTGGCACGTTTTTACGCTGGATGCCCTTCCTAACGCAACCCTCCCCATTTATCCGGGCTTGGGACCGGCACTAAGAGTGCACTGGCTTGTGCAACCCTAATGGCTGGGGTTGGATCCCTGACCAGGATCGAAGCCGGACCGCAGCAGTGAGAGCGTCGGATCCTAACCACTATAACACCAGGGAACACACCGGAAAAACTATAGCCGACCGACGCTCAAACCCCCCCCGACATTGCCGACCGTCAGTTCGGTGTGTGTCCCAGGGCTTTAAGTTTTTTCATCCTTCGTTCTTAATCTAGCCTCATATATTTTATTGGTTAAATATGATGCTACATTTGGATTAAGAATGTGAGGAACCTTTTCGGGACTGTATTGTTAGCGAGCTGTATTTTAGGCTACAGGTTTAGGCACTGGGATTAAAACATGCTAACGCTGAATGGAGAGCCTTGTGTTGTTCAATAGATGTTTCATTTCAGAATGTTCTATACCATGTCTTATTAATTAAGAGTTAGATTTTATGAGATGAAGAGATTTTTCGGATTGTCCATGATAGCCTTGCTCTGAGACGTGTTTCTGCTCACCATGTTTGTAACGAGCAATTATATAAGTTGTTGGATCATTCATTGGAGTTCCAGCCCACAGAACTATTGACCAATCAGTGTTTTTTTTTTTCACCAACGTTAGACACAGTTCTTCGTGAAAATCCATGAGATCACACCTTTTCTTTACACCGAGTGTAACCCCAAGCTCTTGACATGTATCTGCATGATCTTATGGATTATACCTCTGTCATATTTGTAGAGCAAGCGTTCCTATTGAATTGGATGGAGAGGAACCCTAGGATTAGAAAAAGGATAGTTATTACGTTTTCTTTTGTATGGAATGGAAAAACCTTACCAGCTCAACATCAGGTTTAACTGTGTTTGTGTGTGTGTGTGTGTGTGTGTGTGTGTGTGTGTGAGAGAGAGAGAGAGAGAGAGAGAGAGAGAGAGAGAGAATGTTTCCTTGACTCCCTTGTGTAATGAGCTCCGCCTATAGTGCTTCCTCTGCATCTGAGGAACTTCAGCTGTGCATCTGAGGAACTTCAGCTCAAGCACAAGACTCAATACAGGTCGCAAAACAGAAACAGAGCATCGCTGTATCTTTTTTCCCCCATTTTTTTTTTTGGAAATTGAAATAAAACCACAATGGATGAGCGACTCCAACCTCGCTTCTGCACTCAGTCGGTTCCTTGACGTGCGCGTTTCCAGGCTTTGACGCACCTGAGCGTTTATTAGAAGCTCGTTTATATATTTTTGTTTCCATCTGCAACTGATGCCAAATCCTCCATCGTCTTCTCTTATCTACACCGGAGTTTTCTGCAACTGATTTATTCTTATTATCATTACTATATATTTTTTCATTTATTGTTTTATTTTTCTTCCTCGACTCTTCTATGTGGATTTTCAGACATGGGGGACTCGGTTTTTGTCGACCGGCGCATCTCGTATCTCGTGAGTATTTCTCTATTGCTGTCTGGCCAATGCACTCGGCACGCGCGTGTCCTCGCAACTCGCGCGTGCGTTACGTGCCTTTTAACCGGAACAAACTCTCATTCGGTCCTTCAAAAGAGCTCGTGTTCTATGTTTTCCCACTTTAAAGCTCCCAATTGACATACCTAAATATGCCTCTATTGATACTTTTAAAACGTGATATAATATTAATAATAATAAAGCATATTTTATGGACAGTTAGGTGCATTGTCGAAGTGGGGCGCGCGCGCTTTTCAAGCAAAGAGTGTGCTGTGGTGCTGCACTATGACACGCGTTTCCTGGGAGGAAATAGGTTTCTGGTATGTCACACAACTTCTGGAGTGAAAAAACACGTGAAAATACAGACAATGTTTTATATTTGAGTTGGCACCAAATAATATCTACCACTTTTTCCTAAAAAAAAAAAAAGTTCAAGTTGCACTTGATCCTAATATGTGATCAAGTGTAGATTTAAAGCTTCTCAAGTGTAAAAAAATAAAAATAAAGAAGGAAGTTTAAGTTGCATTTCATCACAGTTTTGCTATAAAGTGCAGTATTACGGCTTGACATGTGTAGTCTTAGTAATACATGTAGTATTGGTTGAATATGCACGAATAATGTCAACAAACTAAAAGTGGGTTGCACATGTTCACACTAGACGACACCAGTTTCAGGTGTGTTTGGTTTGTTGTTGTGTATATTTGTTATAAACTGTCGTGACTCCTGAACTTCATGTGGGGTCTAAACACTGTGGCAAATAAAATAGTTGTGATCCTTCCAGTGTATCCAGCACTATCTGGATAGTGTGTCCGAGTTTGAGAAATATGTCTCAACATGGTTCTCAGAGCTTTATATTTGTAGCATCTGATTCTTCATCCAGATTCTAGGGCATTCTTTCGCTGCCTCTGATAAGGTAGTGGCATGCTAGTAGGTGTGGCGCCGGTATAAGGGAATCAGATACAGCAGCTTTGTTGTGCTTATTTAACAGTGTCCACTGTCAGTGTCTATGCTGTTGGTCTGCATTGCTAGGTGTAAGATGTCTTTATGATTGGCTTCCAAGAGAGTCTGATCATATCCGTAGGGGGAAAAAACATGCAGTATAAAGCAGGAGAGCTGGAATTCTGATTAGAGTTGACTTACTGAGAAAGGATTTAAATAACGTCATACTTTGCACGTAACATCATAGATATGAGCATGTCTTTCATTATGGTCATACAATGTCAGTACTGCAGTACTACCTACTGCATTTATAGGCCATATAATACTACTATTATATGCCATTATGTCATATAATGTCAGTACTGCCTAACGTATGCCTGGGTCCACTGCAGCACCACTGGAAAAATTACACCACCATGCTTTATTTTTTCTGTGTGCTATAGCTTTGACGGTAACCTGGAAACCCTTGCAAAATGTTTCTGGATGTCTGTTTTATACATATACAGTAGATGTGCATATGTAGAAAGATGATTTGAAGTGAGTAGACATTACTTTGTTTTTTTCCCCATTTCTCAGTAACTTAGTGGTTAGCACATTTGCCTCGCACCTCTGCGGTTGCGGGTTTGAGTTCTGCCTTTGCCCTGTATTCTCTGAGTTAGCATGTTTTCCCTTTGAGAATGTTTCCTCCCGCAGTTCAAAGATATGCATTGTAGGCCGAGTGGCATTGTATCCAGAATTTTTGTGTGCGGTTTTGTCACAGAGTTCCCCCGTGAACCCTGTGTTGGAAAAAGAATGGATATTTTTGTTTGATTTTTCATCTTTTACTGAATTATTATTATTATTATTTTTTTTACATCATATTGACCATGGAATGCCATAGGGTTATGAAGTCAAGTCAAGTTTTTCTAGAGCACTTTTCACAACAGACATTGTCTCAAAGCAGCTTTACAGAAGTTTAAGAGTGAAGGTGAACGATGTGTATTTATCCCTGATGAGCAGCCATGGCAACTGTGGCAAGGAAAAAAAACCCTTAAAAGTTATAAGGAAGAAACCTTGAGAGGAACCAGACTCGAAAGGGGAACCCATCCTCATTTGGGTGATATCAAGAGTGTGATTATAATCTTTAAAACAATACAAAACACCAGAGAGTGAGAACTAACATGAGCACTGGAATGTAAGATTATGAGTAATGTTCTTTCTGCAGTGTTTTGCAGTCATTATTATTTTTAGCCATACTACTATCATTAAACAAATAAAACATATGGGCGACGGGGATTCCCTCACTGCTGAGTCCAATCTCTCTTCTTACCTAAAAATTTGAGTGGCAGAAAAATACCCTCAGAAATCTACTAAAGCTCTTGAAGAATAACAGTATGAGACGTTTGACCATGCTGTGACCTCCTCCCCGGCTGGATCGCTTTCAAAATCTAATATCGTGCTGCTTACACTGATAATTCCATATAAATCCTACAAATACTCAACCTCAAGTTATTGAAATATCTTGTTAATGAAAACAGTCGATGAATGCTCTGCATTATATCAATTCTTTTTTTTTGTTGTTTTTAAAGAAAACAGAAAACTTGGCCGTGTCTTTCTTTTCTGTTTCACCACTGCCACCTTACTGCACCTTGTACAATTAAAGCAGGTGGTTTAAAGTTGACAAGTTTACATCATGTGATGAGTGAAGTGTACACAGGTGCACAGATTTGTGAACATATTTCCTTCATTTTCCTTTATTTGGATTGTTTTTTTAACTTAATTGTCACAAAATAGGCTTTTCACAAAATTATATATCAATATATATATCGCAGTTTTGCATTTTACAGAAAATAACCATGATGCAATTGTGACAACTTTCTGCTACCAATATAAACAGGAAAGCTGAATAAATGAGTCCTTCAGCACAGATTTTCTTTTTGCCTTTTCTTTCTTTCTTTCTTTTGGCCACATTACCAACATTTCATGAAACAGCCTTTATTGCTTGCTTAATTCTCCCCATCAGCTACTAAAACGTTCTGTGATCGACCTGACCTGTGATTTGACAACAAGATTAGAAGTCCCTGGAGTGGCTCTTTTACACATACCATGTTTGTAAAAGTCCAGCTGGACCCTAGTGAACACCATATGAGCGAATTGAACACTGTGATGAAACCCTGAGATTTTTTTGCTCTGTTTGTTCAGTTTTCGGTGCCTTGGGCAGAGTCACTGTTATACCTGAGGTAAACATTGCTGTGTAAAGATGAAGTAGCCATATATTGCAAATATTATTACTGACAGCATGAGGGTTTATTTTGTCAGGGAGGTGAAGAACATCAATAAACCTCCCTCTTTTTCTTTTTCCTAGTGGCTTCATCCTCAGCATTCTTTTACCGATGTACCACATGCCTCTCTCACCTTGTCTCTAAAACGTCCTACATGCACTGTCCCTCTAATAAACTAATTTCTAATCCTGTCCATCGTCATCACTCCCAATGAAAACTTAACATCTTCAGCTCTGCTACCTCCAGCTCCACCTCCTGTCTTTTACTCAATGCCACTGTCTCTAAACCAACATCGCAGGTCTCACCACAGTCCTATAAACTTCCCCTTTCACTCTTGCAGATACCCTTCTATCACAAATCACTCCTGCTATCACTCTTCTCCACCCACTCCACCTGCCTGCACTTTTTTCTTTACTTCTCTAACACGATCTCTATTACTTTGCATTGTTGACCCCAGGTACCTGAACTCCTCCACCTTTACCACCTCTTCTCCCTGCATTCGCACCACTCCACTGCCCTCCCTCTCATTCACACACATGTACTCTGTCTTACTCATACTGACTTTCATTCCCCTTCTCTCCAGCGCATACCTTCACCTCTTTATTCTCTTCTCAACCTGCTCACTACTCTCACCACAAATCACAATAACATCCGCAAACATCATTGTCCATGAAGAATCCTGTCTGACCTCGTCCGTCAACCTGTCCATCATTACTGCAAACAGGAAAGGGCTCAGAGCCGATCCTTGATACAGTCCAACCTCCACCTTGAACCAGTCTGTTGTTCCTACTGCACACTTCACTGCTGTCACACTGTCCTCATACATGTCCTGCACCACTCTCACATACTTTTCTGACACACCAGACTTCCTCATACAATACAAGGTTTTTGGGCTTTTTATCAGTCATCAATTCATATAGTTTCTGTTTCTCCTTTCTAATCTCACACACTCAAGGCATGTGCCAGTGCCAGTGTGTGCCAGTAATCAACTTAATTCAACAGCACTGTTGAATTATTTTTTTTTTCCTACAGTAACCAATAACTCACTTAAGCTTTTATAGATGATGCAGCAGGGTATAATCTGAATCCAATATGGAACAGATCAAGAAAATTGTTATAAGCACAGGAAAAATTTCAATCCCTAACAGGTTCTGGTTTTCTTCTGTAATGTAATGTAAAATATTAAATGATATATGAAAACCTTTTAGAAATTTCTACCACAATGTCTTTTGTGCTAAAAGGTAGTCATGTGAATCCTAAAAGAAATGTGTCAAAGTGGACAGATTGAAAAAGGAAATTTAAAGGTTTGCATTACTAGTGGGCTATGTATCTTAATGTCTTTAGATATTTTATGCTTTGTAAAATATTCTACTACATGTGAAGACTAGCCAGCTTGTAGGCATTTGCTATTTCAGACCCTAAAACACATATTTGAAAGACAGACTGACATCAAAATCTACTCAGTCACAGGAATTATCCATCTTCCATTTCTCATCAGTGGTTCACATTCTTTCATTTAACCCTCTAAGGTCTTTTACAGATCAGATGATCTGGGACACAGTTCTGTTTGAGCTGGCAAAGCCATAGTTTGCCAATGAAGAAATAGGTGCCACTTTTCTCTACAGGTATATGACAAAGCATTGATGCTTTGAGCATTGAAGCATTGAAGCTTGATTTTGTTCAACCTAAAATAGCCCTGGTATCTGTCGTCTGTCATCATGGGTCCTTAGCTCACAGATGAGGTAGAACTACAAGAGATATGTTTTGAAATGTCCCTTTATGACATACAGTAGCATCTCATAGGAAATACTGTTCCGTACATGTCCTATTACCTAGGTCCCCGGGTGGTCTAGTGGTTAGGATGTGGCGCTCTCATCGCGGCATTCAGCGTAAAAACATGTGCCAAATCAAAACATCCACTGTGGTGACCCCTGATGGGAGAAGCCGAAAGAAAGTTTTACATGTTCTATTACCTATTATCGATGGCTCAATATTTACTATAAACAGACCCAGAATATTTTTTAAGCCTTCACTAACTGAATGGTGGAGGTCTTGTGGTTTCTGGAGATCCTTGCTAAGCCTAGCACAAGGTGTCAGTGATAAAACAGCAAATTCACCAGCATTTATTCCCACAAACGGATGAATCATAAATGAAGCAGAAGGTCTGTCCGAGTTTCTCATTCGCAAGATATCTAAAGAACGAGTGGTTGAATGTGCATTGGATTTATTCAAAAAAATAATACTAACCGACAGATGAACTGTTTGGACTTTTGACTTGAGACAATCGGGGTCCAGGTGACAACAAGGTCAAATGTCTCAAATAGTTTTTCCATTCATTGCTTTGTTTATATTCTAAAGGCATATCTGGTATACGTATTTCATTTTCTGGAGAAACAGTGTGAAAACTAGATAAACTGGAAGACAGAATGATGTTTGTCATCCTTGGTTACTTTTCGATGAGCAAGTTGTTACACTGCTAATGTAAAGATGTGTAAGTTCAGGCTCAGCCTTTACAGTGTAGAACAGTGGTCTCCAACGTTTTTTGCACCACAGACCAGTTTAATGTCAGACAATATTTTCAGGGACCGGCCTTTAAGGTGTGGCGGATAAATACAACAAAAATAAAATGATACGACCGGTATACGAAATACGTATATTTCGAGATACGAAAAAGTATATTATTATACTTTTTAAGTATAATAATAAACATGAATCCGCTGTGATTGTTTTTTAATTTATTGAGGGTTTGAATTTAGCGGTAATGTATTATGTTACCAGCCGGAGCAGCTTCTTTAAGAAGGTAGTGGATGTGGGTAAGACATGTGACCGAGGCATCTTGACATGCATCAAGAGTGAGTCATAGACAGACGTGGCGGAGAGAATCCGGTAATTTTCCAAAATAAAACATCGTTCAGAATCAGATAATAAATAAAATGCAAAAAATGTAAGTTATGTATTCTTTCTGTGCGGCCTGGTGCCAATTGGCCCACGGACCGGTGCTAGTCCCCGTCCCGGGGGTAGGGGACCACTGGTGTCATGTAAGTCAAGTGTGTAGTAGCATCTACTCTTGCTTGTCTTCAGAGCTGTGTATGAAAATTTTGTGTTTCAGATTCAGGGTAATGAATAATTCCCTGGAAAATTAATAATTGTGCATTTAATGGCATCAAAATGTTAAAAACATTGACTTCAAGCATCACAAAAATTGGTGGCTTAGTAGTTATAGACAATGCTAAATAATCCCTTGAACTTTCTTTATTGTAAGTTGTTTTGGTTAAACGTGCCAACCAAAATCAATGTTAAGTAGAGAATATTGATCATATCTGTAGTATTAAATTGCTTAGTACAGATATTGGTGGCCATTGGTGACAGTTCTGGTATTTTAAATCCACAACAAATCCTGAACCTAGAAAAACCAAGTCGTGGTCCTTCTTAAAAACCTGAAGAAAAATTTACATTTCTTTCAATTGGAAAAAAAATAAAAAATAAACACCTTTAACCTTTAAAATGACAAAGTTGTAGAAACCACATCTGCAGAATTCCTGCATTAAAAGGATTCTGAATTATGCTTTGAATGAAAAATAAACATTTTCAATATACAGTTTTGTATCTGGACATAACTTTTTGATGCTTTGTTGTACAATGAACAATCATGTCTCTCAGTGACCATTTGAATATCCATGGCGGTATTTCCTTTACCACATCAAACAAATGCAACATGCTGTTTTGAATATACTTAGCATATGATCTTGTATTTAATGTTTTAAAGTGGAATATAGTATTAGTATGGCTGGTTAAAGCATACAGGAATCCCTCCAGTGTTATTTTGAATTCAGTGTTAATTCTGAATTCAGACTCCGAGACAGACACTTGTCTGTGTTTTATAAGGGAAGGTTAATTATACCTGATAAAGTGTTCAAAATGCTAGCATGAGTCAACATATTAAAATCACATTCAACATCAAATTGATAACCCACAAACCATATCCAAGTATGTTTATAAAGATTGTTATGATCTCCTATCTAGATGTTGTTGCTGAAAAACATTTTGCGTCTTTCTGTCGGTTTTGGTGAACCGATTTAAAGTCTGTTTGGAGGAAACAGAATGGAAAGTATGTTACAAATAAATAGTGTGTGTTTGAACATACAAGCTGGTGTGTGTACACTAAGTGTGTGTGTTACGTGTTTGGGAGCTGTTAGAGCTGTTTGCTGAACATAACGTCCATTCCAGAGGAGGTTTTTTTTTTGTAATGGGAACCATTATCTCTGGCACCTGGTCTGGCCTGGGACACCACTATTTCAGTCCAACACCAACCACAAAGGAGATAAAAACCTGATAGTATGGCCTAAAAGATGAGATAACACATCAAAAGCACTCCAATCACTCATGAAAGAAAGAGTGGAATTGTAATTGCAGTGGATCCAGAGTTTTCTTTTTTTCTCCCACGTTTAGATCTAGCTTAATATAATAACAAGTTGATGTTAGGCAACTGCCCTGTCAGTGCTGCTATTGAAGAGATACAGAACATAGCGGTATGCGCTTGGAAAGCTGGAGTCAACAAAGTCCTTGACAACATTGTTTTGGATTGTTTTGATCATTTGCCATTATTACGGCAGTTCTGAAGCAAGTCAGCAAACACACTAGCAATTGTCCTAAAGTGGTGTTAATGAAGGGTGTCAACGGTGAACCAGAAACATGCATTTTTTCATCTTTCTTTTTTTTTAAGCTTTGAATATTGCACCCAAAGGGTTCTCAGGGGTTTTGAAGGATAATTAAAGATTCATAGGTTTGGAAAAAAGCTGTTTGAAAGAACAACTAGGCTCTGTGGAGTACTTGTTAGGATACTATAGTATTATTTGTAATTTATGCGTGTTCGTTTTTTTTGGCAATACATTTATTAACTATGAGATGAAGGCTGGGAGGTTGTTCTCGATGCTCCTCGACGTCCTCAAACTTGGAAATGAGATGTTTCTTTGGAAGCACACACAAGGTTTAAAGGTAGAAGCTGAAAGTATATGAGTTAATATGAATCAAATGAAAGGAAATGTAAATTAAAATAAATTGGTTCGGGAATGGTGTTGTAAATATAGAGTTAAACTCTTTCGACTAATTACCAGCTGACAATATCTACTGTGAAAATCAAAGAAACTTTAAGAAGATCCCAACTCCGATTTTATGAAACGCTTTTCTGGCACTTTTTTCAGCACTCAAGGCTTTTCATTTATTTCCTACATTCCTTGAATATCCTTGTCCTGTTTTAAAGTCCTTCAAAACTCAAAAAAGGGTTAGGGAGTGATAGAAAAGGGAAGACAGTGCAGGTCAGCTACAGAAGAACCTTGCTAGTTGTGGGATGAGGAATCGGAACATTTTGTATACTTTCACCCCTCTTTGTCTCACTGTGGAACATTTTGCAAGCTGGTGTCTCATGCTGAACGAATGCGGCGAATCCCAAACCTCTTTTCTGTACTCAAAACAATTTCATAACTTGTTTCTCTTCACACTCTATAAGGTCTTGTTCTGCCTTTTAGCCATGATATTACATTCTCAAAAATAAACAGTTGCACAACCTTCAGCCACAGTTCGCTCTAAATGGTTGGAAAGTAGCGCTTTCTTTGATTATCTAGAGCAGTCCAGACAGTAGCTCAAGCAGCAGTTTTATATGTTTTTATATTTGGGTTATTGATTGGAAGGTTGGGGTTCTAAGCCCAAGTAATGCCAAGCTGCCGCTCTTGAGCAAGGCCCTTAATCCTCTCTGTTCCAGATGTTTGTTCTATATCATTAGGTTTCTATTAAATAGGTTTCTATAGTAACCACTTACACAAGAAGTTGCATTGCCATTGCTGTGCATAAATTGACTAAATAGTGTTGTAGTTGTTGATCTGTTTTTGTAATATTACGATGCATCATGTTCTAACCCTTGTGTACAGTCTTTAAAATAGTTGTGTGTTTCTGTGTAAGTATCTATTGACAAAAACATAACCTATTTTAATTCCAGGAAATACAAAAGCTCAACCTCAAACAGCTTCCTGTAGTGCAATTTTAGTTTCTGGTCTGTTACTGATATACTGAAGTACATTTTCTGTTACAAACGCTGAGACTTGTCCTAGCAGTGTATCCCCTATGCTTTCATATAAGCCTGTATCGGATATATTGTGAAAGGCAGGGTCACAGTGTGCTTAGGTACCTGAACAGACTTAATGATGGTACTATTGTAATGACCATAACAAATCAAATGTAACTGAAT
This sequence comes from Silurus meridionalis, assembly GCF_014805685.1. NCBI lineage: Eukaryota > Metazoa > Chordata > Actinopteri > Siluriformes > Siluridae > Silurus > Silurus meridionalis. The sequence continues at coordinate 13,732,695 of NC_060907.1, forward strand.
GGTATTTTAGATGTATAGGACTGTGTAGAAATAGGACTAATTAGAATGCAGAAGTGTAAAAACGGCTAACAATGATCTCTCACTCCATTGAGCAATATATACAGTATATCACAATCAACCACTATGTGAATGGATTGTGGGTAATAAACTTTTTACATTCACCCCAAGCTGCAACGAAAGTTTAGAGCTCAGAACTGTGCAGTTGATTGCATTTTTATAACAATATGTTTATTAACAAAATATTGCTTGGCGAATGTGGGCGGAGTTCAAATCTACAAAGTTTGCATGGTCTTTTCATGTTGTCTGATTCCTAGGTTTTCTTCCAAACTTCTAAATACATGCTACTTGTTGATTAGCTACTTCAAATTGTGCTTAAGTGTAAATAATTGCATGAACATGTGAGCTTGAGGTTGGTGTTGTACAGTGGACATTGTATCCAAAGTGTAGTCTCAGGATTCCCCGCAATGTAAAATAAAGCCGCTACCGAAGATGAATAAATGAATGTTGAATGACTGATGAATGGAATCGTTCCTGCGCAAAAGGTCTGAACTGTAGAGGCATTCCGACTGTGCCTTCAGGTGTTACACTTAAGCTTTAGAGCATGACATCAGGAGTTCTCTCTGATCAGGGGATTATATTCACATAAGCTTGGGCTTGTGTAAACGAAATACTTGCTTTTTGTCAGTTTTCTGGCATCAGGCTGTGCAAATACCCTGGATTCCAACTTATCGTTACAGAAGGATTCATAGAAGGCAAATAATCAGAAGGGGGTAGTAAGTCAGTGCGTGCTGGAGCATAAACTTCGAATTCATCTTGCATTCAGGGTTTTTCTTTGCAGTGACGTTCCAGGCATACCATCGACTTCAACTTTAATATCTCAACGGATTAGCGTCCGCTTTATCTGCTGGTGTTTCACATTTGCTTAGGATTTACACGCACAATGCTTTAGAAGAGAAGACGAAGGCCAAGATGAAACCATTGTGGAAACACTGCCAAATGTCCACCAAATGACACTCTGTCACTGGGATGTCTCAGATTTTTGGCCCATGCTTGCCCATCCTTTGTCTCGTATCACGTGTGTATTTTTATACTTATATTACCTACTAAAAGCTGTAAATCGACAGGTATTAGCATTAGCAAAGAATGAGAAATTAGGACAATCCATACTGTCTGCATGTTCTATTATCATGTGAAGATTTTGTAACCAAAATTGGACTGCATTGTACTGTATGTCTGTCTTTTGTGTTCAAACATGCTCCTCAGCAATGTGTCACCTCAATCAAAGGATCTGCAGGCAACAGCAAGCCACGAATTCCTTCTCTTTCTCAATTAGGATCCCTTTTGTTTGCAAATGTCTTCTGTTGCATCGCAGCACGTGCCTTTACAACCTTTAAGACTTGCGCTCCCTGGGGGTGTTTACTTTTCTCTCTCGCTTATTTTGCAAACAGGCCGGCCCGAGCCAGAAAGAATGTTACCTTGTTAGGCGCTGAGATGTGCGTGATTCCGAATAAGAGTAACACTAATGTCTGGCTGAGGTAACATTTTAAACCGCTCGCACTTACGCGTAATTGCCTTACACCCTAATGAGCTTGCCGTTCATCGTAATAAGGTATGAAAGCACTTCGGAACATTAGCCCTAATTGTATCACGTCTAGCATTTGGAAAGTCCAAACACTCCAATGAGTGGCACCTTTTATTGTAATTGTGATCCCAATCGCAAGGTAGAAACAGTCGTGGCTCCGATCCTAAGATTAGTTGAACCCCGAGAGAGATCTTTCCGAGCAAAACTCGCTCGGCCTATTCAAGATGAGTTTGGAGAAGTTTGGATTTGATCAGCTCAGCGTTTCATCGGGAATCAGAATCGAGTTTTTAGGCCAAGAGTGTTGACACGATTTTGTTTCCATCTGTTGGTACTTATTTTTTAAAGTAGATTTATACAAGACAATTTGCAGTTACTTGTTAGTTTAGTACAAGTAAGGACTTTTGTACAATACACAGCAGTATTCAGTAAGATTCATTAAGATGTACTTGTGCTCAGGAGTTTTCGAGTTCAAATCCCAGCTGTTTCTGAACCTCGACTCGCTAAATGAGATCATTGTCAAAGTCACTCTGGATGCTGTAAATGTAAAAATGTTACAAATTACAACTTCATTAAAATGTATAGAGTTTTCAATGCATAAATGTCATATCAGTGATACCACATTCATTTTAAAGAACATAATTGCATTATAAACGCACACACACAAAAAATTTGTATTGGTGAACAGTGTGTTTAGTTGTTGTCCAATACATCCAACATTTAATCAGATACCATCTCCTGTTTTTTTTTCTGGCATCCTGAAAATCAGTAGAACATTCAAATTGATAAACATCAGCAAACGTCCTATTAGGTACAATGCATTACAGTCACACCTAAGTGTCCACTGCTGTCTGTCTGCCGTCGAGCCGTAGTGCCGCTGAGAGCTGTTTAACGTCGACCAGCTCTTAGCACATCTGTAAAACGTACGTGCCGTGCACTTTTATAGACTTCTCTGTAAATATTTTAACAAGCAAAGACAGACTTCGTTATTCAAATACCAGCATCGAGATTAAACCGCCTGCGTATTTACAATGCGTAACCTTTAAGAAGTGTTTTTTATTACGCCGCTCTGTGGATTTTTTTCAATTTTACATAAAAAGCCAATTGTCCTGGGGGGGGTCAAGAGGTCAAATACCAACTCCATCAGGGGTCAAAAACCATACGGCCGTGCCTCATGTTTTATCATATAACAGGATGTTTTGCCATCACGTGCACACCTCGAGCTGCAAAGTGTAAAAAGTTATTCGAAATGTAACCATATATGGAAATTCGATTTGCAGTTGAATGTACACGAACAGTCCAATGGATATAGAAAGAATGCACGTTCTGCTTAACGCAACTTTTGCAAATAGTTGTTTTGGTTAATGATAAATGGTAAATGCGTCAAGTTAAACCACATCCCAGTATTGACCATGTAGATCAAATACTGTCGTTTCTTTTTTTTTTTTCCTTCTTCCTTGTATCACACCTTTTTTTTTTTTTTTTTCTTTGCTAAGTCAAATTGTATACAGAAAAAAATCCTCTGTAGCACAACATTGTCATTTTAAGTAGGTCAGCATTACATGACACAAAACAGCCTTACCACTTAGCAGCTGGATTTGTGCCAGGATGCCCAGCAATTGTTCCACAAGCAGGCTTGCGTATCGATGACTTATTGATGGCCTGCATACGTGTGTGTATCATCGAGCACCCGTTGGCAGTGTGAACACGTCTGTGTGTGTCCTAGGGACTGGCACATTTGTAGGCAGCATATTGGAGTGGCAGCAAGAAGCATTAATTATAACGCTGCTGCTGAGAGCATTTCAACCACAGAACATCTGTGTTTGACTGAAGGAGGACTGCTGAAGTGTCTGGTTTTGGTTAGACTTTTAGTTTAATATCTACTAATAATATATTATTTAGATCTTTTTTTTTTATTGTGACACTAATCCAATAAAAGAACCAATAAGCAGTTGCATATGTATCTGCTCCCCTGGGTCTCTGACCTTCTGAATTATCCTTGGCTATATGGTTGCTTCTCTAAATAATGTTTCTTACCTGGTTACTTTTTTTGGTGGACAGCTTCCTCTAGCCCTTTAATCAATATTGTGCCTCATTGTTTTAAGTTTTAATAAAGGATTAATGGCGTATTATTGGAGTTTCAAATCATGGACTTTTTTTAGTAACACATCCCTGATTAACACTATTCTCCTAATTCAGTCCCAGAGATGTTTTTGTAGTGAAAGGTTTTTGGGGTTTTCTACAAAATCGGATTGAGGTCATGTGACCGTTTAATTAAAAACTGGTGGACTTCCCAGTAATTCCACTAATTATTATGTGTTTTCAGAGAGAGGCTGTTCGCACCAGAATCCGATGGGTTTGGTTGAGGGTTCAATACTTCTATAATCCCAATACACTACTTATCAGGAAAAAAAAAATAGCTGTATAGATTAACATACAGTACAGACCAAAAGTTTGGACACACCTTCTCATTCAAAGAGTCTTCTTTATTTTCATGACTATGAAAATTGTAGAGTCACACTGAAGGCATCAAGGGCTATTTGACCAAGAAGGAAAGTGATGGGGTGCTGCGCCAGATGACCTGGCCTCCACAGTCACCGGACCTGAACCCAATCGAGATGGTTTAGGGGTGAGCTGGACCGCAGAGTAAAGGCAAAAGGGCCAACAAGTGCCAAGCATCTCTCGGGGAACTCCTTCAAAACTGTTGGAAGACCATTTCAGGTGACTACCTCTTGAAGCTCATCAAGAGAATGCCAAGAGTGTGCAAAGCAGTAATCAAAGCAAAAGGTGGCTACTTTGAAGAACCTAGAATATGACGTTTTTAAGTTGTTTCACACTTTTTTGTTATGTATATAATTCCATATATAATTCCACATGTGTTAATTCATAGTTTTGATGCCTTCAGTGTGAATCTACAATTTTCATAGTCATGAAAATAAAGAAAACTCTTTGAATGAGACGGTGTGTCCAAACTTTTGGTCTGTACTGTATGTTAACATGTTAATTTCATTTAAATGCATTTTAAATGCAGGTTGTATTCTTCAGGGATTATTGATGCAAAACATAAATAGATGTCAATCAGTTATCATAAAAAAGGCGGCTACACTTGGTGATAATGCAACTGAAGTTCTGAATCTGGAGCAGCTTTCAATTTTAAAGTTGGATTTGCACAAGTTCGCATAAAAAGATGCAAAGGAACAGTGTCCGAGAATCCTCAAGTGTCGGAGAGAACTATTCTTGATCCACGATAAAAACGATAGAAATCATTCTGAGGTTTTGACAGTGTGAAGTGTCCTGCATTCATCTGTTAAACATCTTGTCACTTGTTTTCACAGCTTTTTAAGCCACACACGTCAATAGGGTTGGTCAGGCTCAGGTCAACAGATAATGCAAGATGGGTTCGGGGGTTAGTCTCGTGTCTACCTATGCTTCCCCAATCACAGTTGTCTCCAGGCTAAGACGGTCCACCAGACCATGAAGCATGCTAATGTCTCTTAGTGTCTGCTTTAACAATTCTACTGACTGACATTCCCTTTCTTTAACCTGAGCTCTGATATTCTGGTATAGGATAAGGTTCAATGATGCTCTGATCATGCAGCGTTAAATAGTTGTTCTTTTGGAAATAAATGCGTCAGTGTAAACTCGCTTCTTGTATGTACCACTGCTGTGTAAGAGATTTACTTAATACATGTAGAGTCCTTTGAAACGTTTAAAACAATATATTATTTAATATTAGCTGAACCATCAGTGACTATAGCGAATTATTTAGTAGTTATAATTGGGTCACTTCTAAATTCTAAAGTTTATAAATTAAATGAGTTTTTTACACAGTACACATTGTGCTCTGAAAAGATTACAGAGATCAGTTGTTGGACTTGGAATATTCTCCTGTAATATTGTTGATGTTGGTTTCACCTGCACTATATGCACATTGATTAAAGCACATCTCTTACATTTAGTCCTGCACTGCAAACGCCTTCGATTGCTTCCATGGGTACTGTGGGATTACCACAGGAATGCAGCTCTTTACTGCGAGTTTTGGTTATTGAAATATCTTCCGTGAGCAGAAATTGCCTGTTGGCCTAACTAAACCGTTTATGACACTTAATGCTCTGAGAACACATCAATTAATACAACAACTATTTGCCTTCATGCTGGTCTGTGAAGGCTCCATGACATCCTATCCGAGTGCTCACGTTGGCTCTGAAACTAAAAACTCTGACCAAACAATTCTTTGGAGAGACATGAAGTTCTTCCTTTGACTCCTTCTTTTCTACAGGAATTCTTACGAGGCAAAGTTCACGTTTGGTGATTGCGTCTGAATTTCAGGAAGTTTGATTTGGAGGGGCTTTTGTCTGAGAAAATAGGGGCAAATTGCACTGGAGCTCAGCACTTTAATCTTTTAGGTCAACAAATGACAGGATGGGATTTGGTGACAGTTTGCAGACGCTACAAAGTAATGAATAGGGTTCTGTCCCATCACAATGTCTCCTAACATCATCTTGCATCAGGATAAGGCATAATGTTATGGTTCCTTTTGGTCAGCTCGTGCATTCATGTATGACTGCATATACACTAAATCAAGATCAAATTCAGTTTACAAAGTTTTAACACCTACTGTAAAAGTGGCAAAGTAACAGTCTTGAACTTTTTTTACCTTATCCCAAATTAATATGCAAACTTAGAACACCTGACCGTCTTTGACCTTAGGCGACGTCTACACTAATCCGGATCAAATAGAAAACAGCGTTTTTCCGGCTAAAACGATCCACATGCACACTTTTGTTATCAATCGTTTCCCAAAAGTTGCTCATTTACAATGAAACGCCTGAAAACACTTATGTCCTGTACTGCGCATGAGCATGTCCCTGTACTGTGCATAAGACGTTTTGTGACACAAAATGCGCCATCCTTTTCGAATGTTTCCATTTTCAAGTTCCACGCCACAACACGAAAACGCTGTTTTTCAAATGTATCCACGTTGGACAGCGTGTTCCAAAAGCAGAAAACGGCGTCTGAGTTTTCAAACAAAAACGTATTAGTGTCAACATAGACTTAATGTATAAGGGGGATTTTGGGTTTGTACATTGGGATTTGCTAACATGGATGGGATGCTATTAACATTACCTTCTAGGAGCAATTTAGCACATCCAGTTTCTTGACCAAAGTTTTTTCTTTCCTTAAAGATGGAAGCACAGTACTGTATAATCGAAGTATACAGTAGGTTTACTGGTCGGCGCTATCTCTGGTTTTGTGTCTTGTCTTGTGTTGTCTTGTGTTGTCTGTCTGCACTGTCTGTCTGTACTGTTTTTTTTGTCTGCACTGTTTGCACTATGTTGCACTCGATGCACTTTACGTAGCTTGTGTTGTGTTGTAGCTCTGTTGTTTAGTGAAGCACCAGGGTTCCGGAGGAACGTTGTCTCCTTTTTACTGTGTACCATTGTGTATAGTAGAAATGACAATAAAAGCCTCTTGACTTGACTCTTGACTTGAGGAAACCCAGACAGACAAAGTGAGAACATAACTTAAACTTAAACTTATATCAGGGACTATGTTACTGTGTGCTACACACTGCCCCACCTTTCATCCTTGGTTTTATCGAATGGATGCAAATCAGTTTGAATTGTATTGCATGCGTTTAGATTTGTGCAGTATTGTTGAATCTTGCTTTTTTTTTTTTTTAGTGTGCTGAGGTTACACATTAAGAATAGTCTAATTGTATGGACAATAAGAAGCTCTCAAATTTGCCTATTTCTTGGTCTGAGAACTAGAAATCCGATCAATCCAATTAAGAATGGCAATGGGCAAAACATTATCTAATAGTAAGCAACTAGTCTGATTAAATAATAAACCCATCCGATTTATGGTTTTCTGTCTGATCCAGGTGTCATCGGGGTTTTGAGCTACACCATGATGGGCCCTTGAGAATGCTCTTAAATTTAATGTATAAATGAGATAATTGTAAGTTGCACTAAATAAGGGTGTCTGCAAAATATGCCATATAAATAATGTTATGAACTTACACATTATCTATAGACAGTAGAGCATAGCATAGTGCATAGTGCCTTCTGAGATTCCTGTGCGTTCCTGAGATCACGGGAAGGATACCAGAGGTCTGTAAGACTGATTCAATAACCTGCCATTTTAGAAAGTAATGATTACAGATACAGCTTGCTCATCTGTAACTCCCATCAGATCTAGTATTTGGAAAATGGAGCAGCACAATAGACAGCCACATGTGGGAGAATTCGGTTTGGCTTAATAATGAAGGAACAGAGCAGAAAAACAACACATGGGAATGGACCCACCCATACAAAAAAGCTGCCCTTTTGCCCGCACAAAAAAAAGTTTACAGTGTGACAAACGGGTTACACATTCCAGTTCAGTCATGGAGATTTTATAGTGTACAGAAACGGCAGCGTAACATTATCAACATTCTGTTGATCTGCAGTGCAATGCCAGGCTGTATCCTTATCTTTACCGTGCCAACACTCTCCACTTTATTGTTTTGCCTGGAGCATAATCGAGCTCTCTGGTTCTCACACAAAGATTTATGCAAACATGTGGGTGGCTTAATGTAGCACTTGGGAGTACAGCTTAGATTTCAGCCATGTGCATGGTTTATCATCAAATAGAGGTCTGATTCACACACTACATACCTTTGGTTAATATCACTGAAAATGAGTTGTAATTCAAAACCACAACTTTACGTACTTTATAACGTAGAGTTGCTATTTTGCAATATTTTGAAAGTATGTTCAGCATTTTACGAGATCATATCTCATATCTGGCATACTGAGGCACCTGATTGAATCCATGTGATGGTATGTGGAAGTAAAAGTTTGTCCAAGGTATATGTACATGGCTTCTTGCTGGAAAAGAAAAACACTTGAGGCATCTTTTTCCCTTTCGGCCATTCACTATAAAATTGCTTACTTTTGCTCATCTCAATTTTATTGCTAGCATCTTTGCTAATATAACTGTTTGAAAATTTCCAGCTTAGTCTGTTTCTACAGACTTATAATCACTTTTGGAAATGGACTTCATTCAGGTTCAATAAAACATTTAAAGCAAACTAATTACCAAGAATTCAATTCCTTGTAATGTAGTACATAAAAAAAAAAGAAAAGAAAAAGAAAGCTATCACACCCTTTTTGATAGGATTTGAAAATGACAAATAAAACTATTCTGTAAAACTGTTCTGTTTTGTCGTAAATACAAATTTAAGTAAACATGACTAAGCAATTAAACACTCTACACATGCCTAACACTACCAAATGTTGTTAAGTTTGCTAGCTAGCTAGCTAACTTCTTGTAAGTTAGCTTACTGGTACACAAGTGGGATTTCAATATTGGGGTCTCTTAGTAAGCAAATGAAAAATAACCAAAATTGAAAAGTAGAGAAATCAAACATGTTTTGCTAATCGACAAAATTAGCTTCCATTGTGTTTGCTAGCATCTACATCCTAACATTATGAGTACTAAACCCAACCGTAGGCAAATCCATCATCGGCAATAGCTCATTCTTTAACATAAGGTTGGATTGTTATTCCACTACCGTGAGCACTGTAGGTTCTAGTAAAGTTCAAATAACTTAGCTTACACAAGTCATGTCTCAGACAGCATTGTTATATTTTCATCAGTTCGGTTTATCAGTTCATCAGTAAGCAAAGTTGTCAAAGTATACATTATATTACAATTTGTGTTATTGTATACAGTAGCTAGTTGGATACAAAAAAACTAGCTATTTTCAAACTACAAATGTTGTTATATTTCCTGTCATGTTACTAGGGATTTTTTACAATATGATAAGCTGGTCTAAAAATATCGCAGGCATCAGGGTACAACATTTATTAATTATGGAGATTTGCATATAAAGAACCATAGCAAACCAAACAAAATCCCTAATATTGTCCTTTTTTTTTATTTTTGAGAAGAAATGTCTCATACAATCCCATACTGTGTCAGTTTTTATCACTTTATTGCTATAAAGAAAAAGAGAATGTGCTAAGCCACAAAACAAAACAATAAAAACCCCTAAAAGTGTGCAGCAGTGTGCAGCGTGGTTTAGAGAAGCATAGATAGTGGTTTTGTTTCGTTCAGCTTGGGTTAGCAGTGCTTCTGTTTATCGAACATGCTAGAAGATTCAGCAGAGCTAGCAGTGTAACATGTTTACAGCTGTCGCTGAATTACACAGCTAAAAGGTTTTCAGTGTAGTCCTAATCCCCTGCACAGAGAAACGAAGGTTGCTGTAGTGTGATTCATGGGGTGTCCTGAGGGAGGAGGTTGTGAAATCTAATCTACATTTTTAGAGAATTGCATCCAGATACCAAAAGGCTAGGAAGGTAGATGTTATTTTGAAGAAGAAGAAAAAAAAAGTCAAGTGAAGGTTCAGTCATACACAATGACTGGCTGTAAAAAGCATGGCACTATTACAACCATAAATGTAATTCCCACTGAAACCGAAAGTGCAGTGTTCACAGATTTTCTAGCAATGGCTGCTTTAGGCAAGACCAAATGGTGAAAAAATAAAGTTACCCCAAGCTTGTGTTTCCAACAACAGTTTCTAATTTGCAAACCTTTCATTTACTGAAACAATCCATGACCACGTAGTTTTTTTTTTTTTTTTTTTTTTTATTGCTTTGTCGTAGTGTTTAATAATCAAATGAAAATCCACTCCGAAAAGGAAAAGAGTTGTTATTGGAGCGTGTTTCCTGCTAGGGAGTGTGCTGGTTATGATTAAAGGTAAGGATGAAAAGAACCAGTCCTCTTTATTCGGCTTTGAGTGGATCTGAAAAAGCTCAAGCAGTCGACAATCAATCTTTAATCTCTATCATGTTGGAAGGGAAAGGTGGGAGCAGCGAAATTTTCTTTGAAACTCGATAGACTGAGTTGTATGTGTGTGTGTGTGTTAGAGAGAGAGAGAGAGAGAAAGAGAGAGAGAGAGAATATGTAAGAAGAAGAAGTGAAGCAAAATTCCAGTGTGCTATTGTATGGTTTTTGGTCATTGTCTGACTTTTGGCTTCTGCTGGTTTGCGTGCTCTTGGATGATTTTCCTGGGCTGTGCGTGCGTGTCGGTCATTCGGTGTATTAGATTCGGTTTTCTCTCCGAGCAATCTTATTGGCAGATGCAAAAATAAATAAATAATAAAATAAGTCACTAAAATCAATCTTCTTTGTCATTTCTTCGGATACAGGTTTGAAATAAAGTTCTACTTTCCTGCCCATGTAACTAATACGCTCTTCACTGCATATCTGTGTAATATTTCTGTATATCAGAAGATTATACTTCTACTGCCACTAGTAAAAGGATTCATTTTTTTCTATATAGTTTGATTATTGATCAATTAATTATATGATCTTAACATCCTTCCTGCATCATGGTAAGTAATTTACTGGGTATCTTATGAAAGTGGTCAACTTTGTCTCAATTCATTTTACTGCAGCATCTATACTTTATTATGTAACATAATACACATTTTTTTGATATAGTGATGTATTATTTATATTGATGAAATACATGCTATTGGTTAATGATTGAAAGGTAGCTGTTGTTGCTAGTAAATGTTTTGCTGGTTTCTTATCTGTACCATTTTGTCACTAAATGTGACAAGACACTATATGATTGACATTGTGTTGCAACCTGTGGGCAAAATCCTGCTAACGTCTCATTCACGTGCCACTAACTCGATTACTAAAAATCTAAAGATCAGCAACTTTTACTCTAATAAGGATTTTGGCCAGAAAATTGCACAACACGTATCAGAACCTCTCATGGTTTTGCTGGAGTTCTTAAGCTAAGACTAAGGCCAGACTCACGTATATCATTCTTGTTTTAAAGTAGTTGCTAAATAATGTGTAGTCATTCAGTCATAATCAATAGAAAGTATAAGGAGCTGAAAAACTTTTTTGAGGTTTAAGGATGCAGCAAAAAAAGGTTCCATCAAACCTGCATAACTGAAGAAAAAAAAAGAAAAGAAGCACTCGAGTGCTGTAGCAGTGGTAAACAGGATTAGGATTTGGGTTGGAGATAAAAAAAATAAATAAATAAAAATAAAATAAAAAATGCTTCAGCTGTTAAGCTCAGATTTTCACAAGCCGTGTGTTTGCCCTTTCACATTAGATAAAGTCTATCTGTTAAATACACGAATTGCGTATGAATTGCACAATATGACAGCATTTCATCCTCGGGTCTGTGCATAATAGTGGCTCATGACAAATGATTTGGAATTTGTCAGGACCTGCTGCAATGGGAGGGGAGTTTTGCTTGTTTTTGCTCATGTTGGTGTTGAAGGCTAATTGATCAGCGCTTCAGCGGCTGTGTTATTGCGTTATTGTTAAAATTACTGCATGGTCTCATGCGAACCTGGTTAATATTGAAAATATTTCCTTTGTTAATATAATTTAATTCCATTCCTGAAGATTTCTGAAGAAAATGTGATAAAATTGGACTAGATGTACATCTGATAGGGGGTTTACAACTGAACAGGAAGCTAGCTTACCGTTTCTGCCGTTCTTTCCTGCTGACTAACTCCTTGAGTTTTTAAAATGCTGTATGTTGTAATCATTAACAAACTTCATAAGCAGACTGCAGAAAAGTGAAGGCTTTATTATCAGGCACGCAGGAGGAAAGAGTGAGGGGGAACCTTTTTTTTTAGGATTTTTGAGAGAGATGGGCTGGAGAAAGATGAGGAGAGATACAGATGGAGAGGTTGGAGAAAATATTACGTTTCAGAGCGGCTTTAAAATTGTGCTATAAATTGTTCATGCTCATTTTAAAAGATCATTTATTCTTTTGAAAGTTGGTCATTTCCAGACTGTGTGCATGTACAGTATTACCACTGCACCTTGAGTGTTTGTGTTGTGGATTGATTCTGTCTTCATTTACCACATATTTATGTATATTCATTTCCTCCTTGTGTACAACCCCAATTCCAAAAAAGTTGGGAAATGTCTTCAGGTCTTCTGATCACAGAACAATTTTCCAGTTTGCCTCAGTTCATTTAAATGAGATTTGGCCCATTGAAGACGGCAGAATTTCTGGGTCATGTTCACGTATGGCTTCTTCTTTTCATGATAGAGCTTTAACTTTAATTAATGGACAACATGGCAAACTGTGTTTGCAGGCAATGATTTCTGGAGGTATTTCTTAACACGTGCAGCGATTCCCATTACAAAAGTCATGCCTGGTTTTAATGCAGATCACAAGTATTTAATATTAATCTTTGATTGTCCCTTTCCCACAGAGATTTCCTCAGATTTTCTAAATCTTCTAATGATATTCTGTAAAGTATATGATATAATATTCAAAGTCTTCCTAGTTTGATATTGAGGATTATTATTCTGTAATTGTTCCAAAATTTGTAGACACAGTTTTTGGCAGATTGTCTTTACTTCTAAAAGACTCTCTAAGATACTCTTCTTTTTTTTAATATATTTTTTTATATGCAATCATGTTACGGACCTGTTGACCACTCCAGCTATTTCTTTTTTAGTAACACTTCCTTATTCAGCCTTTTGTTACCTCATCCCAACTTTTTTGAGATGTGTTACACCTATCAAAATTAGAATTACCTCATTTTCCTTAAAAAATTACATTTCCTTTGAGAAAAAAATGTATATATTTTTTTCAGAATTCTGTTGTAAGTAAATATGGGTTTATGAAAATTGTAACTAATGGGATTCTGTTATTTACATTTTTCTGAACTTTTTCTGGAATTGGGTTTGTAAAATAAATAAGGAATATATTTTGCTGTTAGCATGTGCTGTAATATATACTGTATACAGTAGTGCTTTCTAACTTTCTTACATTTGTATAACATTTGTTGAAGTCTTAACTACTGCGCTACGATTTCCCCCAATTTTCCCCCAAATCATGTTCGATGTAAAGCAACAATTTATCTTCATCTTCAACAATGTTGAACTGATATACACATTTGAATCAAGTAAATCCAAGACTCAAGACTTACTCACACTACAGAGAAACTAAAAACAAAGTCAGAAGTTCTCAAGATCATTTTAATTCACCTCACCTTCTTATCTGGTTGAGATCCCTAGGTGTTTACTCAAGTTGAAACCAAGTCATGTCTTAAATGAGTAAGGAAGAGGTGGGACATTTCTAACTCGATCTAATGTCTGCCTTAATGACTTACAGTAAAGCAAACTGTTTAGCATTACTGCAAAAAAAATGTATTGAAGGTTCTGTAGTCTTATAATTTTAGATCCGGTTACAAATTAATAATTCCAAATTTTAATTATTCATGTCAACATCTAATTGTAAGTAAAGTAAGTAAAAAAAAACCAAACCCAATAAACTACAGAATTACTGAAATGCATTTCCAAGGACTTGAGGACGGCTCTATCATGCCACTCTTTAATGTAATAGTAACATGATTGCGACGTCATGAGCGTGTGACCTTGCAGGACCTTGCAATGCAAGTTTTCAAATTTAAGATCAAGCCATATTTAACACATTTAAATTGATTTATTATTACAAAAAAACCCCCAAAAAAACGCTTTACTGCAATAATTACATTTTACATTTATTTACTGTCTGGTTACATAAACTTATTAAAGTCAATTCAATTTTGAGATTATGCTCAATTCTATTGAGCTAAAACAGGGCTTCTCAGATCTGATATCTATCTCTAGAGCTAATGATCAAAAAGCTTGAAGCTGTGCAGGACAGTAGCATGCTGGGACTGGATTTGCACACTTCATAGTTTTAAAGGTATCAGTTAGATATGAAGGTCAGGATTTTTGATCTGCCCCCTTATAAAGCACAACGTTTTCTCTCTTTCTGCAGGCAAGGCTTGTCATTTTGAATAAAGTATAGACTTTTCTATTTCTCATCCTTCTTCCAGCCATGACCAAACAGGAAAAAATGGGTCAATTGCTCGTCATTGCTTGGTGCTAATTGTTAAGGAGTCTTTCAACTAGAGGGACTTCATCTAATTGTAATGTTTTATAGTAATATAGGGGTACAGGGAGATTAAGAAAGCTCATTAAACATGTTGTTGTATAGCATGCTAAAACTGGTCAGAGTTACTTTAGTGTCCTAAAGGCCTGTTTCCCAGCTTGGCTTTGAGTTCCTTACGTCTTACCTCATAGGCACAGATGTGCGAGTTTGATATTCTCGAGTGAGAATTACGCAAACCGACATGCTTGTGCACGGAGCAGATGTTTCTGTGACATGAAGAACACGATTTCAATATTGATTGCTATTATATTATTAAAAATCTATATGGATTAAGATGTGCAATGATTTATATATACAACGAAACTTCATTTGCATCGCTGATTTGATCAAAAGCTTATTTTCGGAAAAATGGATATATATATTTTGTGTGTGTGTGTGTGTGTGTGTGTGTGTGTGTGTGTGTCTGCTATTAGTACCCATTGTGTTTATATTAATGCACATGCTGTAATGCAAATGATTGTTTCTATATAAAAGGCCCCTTCGCTTCTCCACAGATGATCAAAATTAGCAGTGGTGGATGAAGGACACTGTTTCTGTTCTTGACTAAATGTACCCATCCCCTCCTTAACTCCAGTGATAGTATAAGTACTTCATTTACTCTTCCACATGAGTAGAAATGTGTGTTCCAGAATGTACACAAGTATCATTCAAGTATCACAAGTGAAATTGCTGAACTGTGAGAACAATATTTGAATCATTTATTCAATAAATCAATGTTCCATTCTCCTGTACATCATGCCATTGTGAGGAGAAAGAGTACTTTTACGCCACGCAAATTCTCACGAGATCCGTAGGGTTTTGCTTGTGCTCTTGCATCAGGTTCTCATTTATTGCAATTTATGTATTTGCTTCAAAGTAGTGAGGGATGGCATGTTTTTTTCGAAATTTATTGAGTAAAAAAGTCAAAGTTTCCACTGAGATTAAAATTCTTATTTAAATAAAGAGCAGATACTTAAAAAATTCGCTGAAGTGAAAATTCTTTTCTATGTTACTGTCTAATGCTGAACTTAACAATTCATTAGCTAAAGAATGATGTATAAATGTTAATATGGTAAAGGGCAAACTATTTTTTCATAAGTAGTTTGCAGTTTTTTGCAGATTAAGTATTTAGATTTACATCACAGGACCTTGTTTGTTAGACACATGACAAGCTGTGAGCTAGTAAGGATGTGACTTGTTTATAGCTGGTATGATGTAAGTGAAAGCGGTTAACAGGAACTCACTTGTTTCCTGGATGTTCTACAACGTGAATCTTAATCATGTACTTATTTTGGGTTTACTTATCTGGATTTAATTCACAAAAAAATGCAATTGTTAAAAAACAACTGCTGTGGTGTATGAGGAATCAAACACAAGTACATACACAAGGAAAATAAACATCTGTAGTGTTTTATTTATTTATTAATATCCTCAAAATTAATTTCTGTTAAATTTTTACAATATACTTGTTTATAGAATTTCTAGGAATATGATGATAATTTCTAGGAATATGATAATAATAATTGGTTAGGGTCTGGACTCAATCCATGTCAGAAAATAATGTCTTATGTTCTCTTAACCACTCCTTCACAATTTGAACCTGAAGAACCCTGGCATTTTCATCTTGGAATGCACCCATTCGATCAAAAAAAATGCATTGATGGGAAATCCTGGTCCTTCAGTATATTAGTAGTCAGCTGACCTTGTTTTTTTAGGCACATAATGTTGTTGAACTGCTGAAGCATCCTCAGGTCATAACACTACCCCCACCGGCTTGTAGGCTAAGATCTAGGCATGATGGGTTCTTCACTTAATTTGCTTTGCTTCTTACTCTGATGAGCCCATTACTCTAAAACATGATGAATCTGTGCTCACATGACCTTTTTTTTCTTGCTACAGAGTCCAATCATTAGATTATTAAAGGTCCTGATTGATGATCTTTTGTGCTGCACTGTGTAACCATACATCCCAGGTGTGGTTGTCACCCAGGCTTGATTCATGCTGTGTTCCTCAGGTTCAGATTTAAGAGCTGTCTGGGAGAGCGAAGTGTGTGTGTGTGTGTGTGTGTGTGTGTGTGTGTGTGTGGTGGATGTGCCAGGGCTGTAATTCAATTATGAGGAGCAAAAAATGTTCTTTGCGTCATTGCGCAAGCTGTTGTTCTGCTTGTATTTCAGCCAGGGTGTTGGACATGTGCTGCGTAGGCCCGAGTTAGATAAAAAAGGGAATGTAAAGAATGCACACGTTTCATATCACTGCTTCAAAGTGCTTAAAGTAGCATAGATTTGGATATAGTTAGATTTTATGCCACTGGGTACAAAGGGTGTTCTCCAAATGCACGTATTATAAATATAATATGTAGGTTTATATATAAAATGTTGTGCTTTTTTTATAACTAGAATGTCATATATCAGCCTGCGAAAATACGTATTATGCCACTGATGTCTTACAGAATGAAAAATCTGTGCTTCAAAAACATAAAAGTGCCTATAATCAAGAATAGCTTGTGACTCATCCAGATGTGAGTTCCATTTCCCCATTTTTTGAACACCAATGTTAGCAAGTAACCAAGCAGCAAACAATAACGAAATATCTATGAAAACGCAAAGAAAAAAAATGAAGAACAATGAAGAAAGAGGTATGTTTCAGTCTCTTGGTACAAATTTAGCTCACTGATCTCATTGTGCGACCTGTCCTTTTACTGCTGATGGACAATTAAGTGTTTTTGTAGCTCGAAGTGGTTGCCATGGACACCTTGGTAGAGATCCCGTCATACACACTCAGGCTGTGTATCCGTCGCGTGGAAACGGACGTCTCTTTTTGTCTCGCTTTGCATGATTTGAGCTCGTTGGCTGTAAAAAGATATATATATATAAAATGTACATGTGAGTTCATATTTAAATGATAAAGGAGAATGTGTCATATGAATATGTAAGAGGCTATAAGTGCAGGTTAAGCATGTGCATGTGGAATCTTTTAGGAGATAAGAAGACGACGTCCTTTCAGGATTTTTGTTCCTGACCAGCTTTTATGATCACTTTCTTAGTGTTATACTGTGTAAAGTTATTCAGGCAAAATGTGACTTGTTTTGTTTTCTATTTCTGGCCTTTCACGTGATGGCCAGAGTTTTAAGTTCCCCGCAGTAGCAGTTCTAGAGCTTTCTGCCAAACACTGCATAGAAAGTGCATGTTTTATCTTGTTTATTTACTATTTGTTTACTAGTTATACTCATTTTCTGTTTTTGTTAATGTTTTTTATTTCTCCGGGATGGAAAAAGTGGTCTGTCTGACTGTCTGTATGTCAATCTATCTATCTGTCTTCACTTTATGGACAAAAGTTTGTGGACACTTGACCATAAAATTTGCATGTGTTGTTGGAACATCTTGTTCCACTAGATTTTGGAGTGTGCTTGTGGAGATGTGTGGTCATTCAGCCACCAGGGTGTTAGTAAAGTCAGGTGAGGAGGTTTGGGGTGCAGTCAGCATTCTATTTCATCCCAAATGTGTTCAGTAGGGGTGAGGTCAGTGCTATATAGCAGATCACTCAGGATCTTCCACTTCAATCCATGTAAACCAGATCTTCATGGAGCTGGCTTTGTGCTCAGGAGCATAGTCATGCTGAAACATGTTTGGGTCTCATAGTTCAAGTGAAGGGAAAATTGCATGCTACCACACCCAAAGACATTATATACAATTGTGGACGTTAATATTTTATCGTAACAGTTTGGGGAATATACTTCAAGGCTCTTTTCTGTTCTGGCACTGAGGTGCTGGAATGAACGTCCCCTAGATGTCCGTACAGCGGAGACCCTGGATATCTTCAAGCGACGATTCAAGACCTACCTCTTCCTTAAACACTTAAATAAGCACTTTCCAAGTTTGCTTTGTAGAATTCGAAAGTTATATTTATATTAAGTTTGTAATCTTGCGTACCAGTGTAGATTTATTCATTGCTAGAGACTCAAAGCACTTTTGTACGTCGCTCTGGATAAGAGCGTCTGCTAAATGCCGAAAATGTAAATGTAAGTCAAATATCGATGTTCTCTCAGGCTCTCACGCTCTCTCTCTCTCTCTCTCTCTCTCTCTCTCTCTCTCTCTCTATCTATCTATTTATCTATCTATCATGTTACTACATTTATTGAAAACTAGAATACTGCTAAACTGTTAAAACGGATACAATAAAAAAGACTTTCAACCGAAATAAAATAAAACTTAAAAACCAGCACCTAGGCATGGAACTCATCTCTTGATGTCTGAATGAAATGTTTGCATACAGTACTGCCATCAGCAATCGCTTCATTTGGAAAAGGAAAAAGGAAGCACGTGTACATACATATCCTTTGTTGTCAACATAACACAAAATCCTGTGCATCAGATTGAGCACACCAGCCAAGACCAGATAAGAAAAAGAGATCAGATGTGTGGAATTACCACTTATTACCATTGAATGTGCAATTCTGATCAGGAAGTGAACGAAGCCTCTGACAGCTTCTATGTTGGACGAGACACAAATAAATAATGTACATTTATAGAAAGAAATCTCCAGTTATTACTTTGTTACTGTATTTTTTGTTTTGAAGTATCTTCCAATCTTTTTATTAAAGTATTTTCATTTTGGGAAACTTTGACTTCACTGCATTTTACACTGCATTTCAGAAAACGTGCTTTTTTTGCTACTTTAAAGCAAATAAATACACTGCGTTAAGAAAAACCCATCACCTTACTGTAATCTAGTTTTTATAGATAAGTACTTTTATTTGGGATAATTACCGTAATATACCGGACTATAAAGCGCACCCATATATAAGCACTGAATTTGACAAAGATTTTTATTTTAAACATAAATAAGCCGCACCTGTGTATAACCTGTCTACACTGAAACTAATGAACTTTACACAGGCTTTAACAAAAGACTTTGTCTGTTACACGGTGTAACGGTTGAAATATGTTGCGCTTCCTTTAGGAGCATAGCGGTATTTTAGGAATAGCCTGGCATCACATTTTTCCACTATTACTACATGTGTGCAAGACCGAGGATTATGTCCTTATTATTTTCTGATGCTCATTTTTAAGTTTCTTTGACTAACCCATAACGCTGTTGCCAAGAAAAATAAAAAAGCATGAGTTTTGGAAACCTGTCTGTGCTTATATGATTTCTGTTGTAACTGGAGTTAGCGAGCTCTCCCTTCACCCTGACTCAACGCGTTACAACGGCTTTTATCTAAACAGTAGCCGACCAAGAAAGTCATTGTTCACTGTCTTCCTCCTTCCTTTCACAACTATTTCTCTTCGGAGTTTATCTTTTGGCATCGTCATGCGTTAAAAAAAAAAAAAACGTTTTTTCTCCCGAAGCCGTGCAGCTCAGAACACAGGTGAAGTGTGTTTTTCGTTTCCGTTCGGAAATTTCATTGTTCTTATTTTATGGGGTTCAGTTTTTTGGCTTGAAGTTTGGCTTGTTTAAGCCGCGGGGTTCAAAACGTGGGAAAAAAGTAGCAGCCTATAGTCCGAAAAATGCGGTAAGCACATTCAAAACCAAGTGCTTTTGTACTTTCAAGTAGAAAAGTAAAAAGAAGTACACAAATAAGAGTAAGATTTAAGCAGGAAATCTGTACTTTGACCCAATTACAGGAATGGTTGACTTTGTCCAACTCTGTGTAACAGTAAGTTTTCTTCACTGAAAGTCTCAGGATACTGACAAAGACGGAGAAAAATAGTGAAAGCGTTGGTAATGTACATGATACAAGGAAGCTATTTTTTATGAATGCTGCTATAACCAAACGGTATGTTGTGGTTCATTAATAAATCACACAACGTTTGAGTATAACAGGAATAAAACAAATTTTAGTTTATTTCTTTTTCCGCTTCTAACATGAAATAGCTAGTGTATTTACCAAATTTTTGTTTAAGTATTTTCAGTCATTTTGCCTAAAAGGCTTTTGGGTTTAGCGACTTTTACCGTCAAAATAATGATGTATCTCAATCTCAAACTATTTACAGATTTCACTGTAGATTTCCAAGCATTACAGAAAGCTGTGCTATACAGATTGTTTTTTTCTGACAGATTTTGTTAATGATTTTGTCCTGATCTCTTGTTACAGACAAAGAAAAGGGTTTTATTTCATTACTTCTCAAAAAGAAGTGTTTGAGTTGTGCAGTTATACGCTTATAGCCTGTACTTGTTAGACCCATGTGGCTAAGGCCTTTTAGACCTTCGGGCGAATGGACTTGCAGCTCATTAATCTTATGTGAAGGGGCAAAACTGAGGGAGAGGAATGATGGAAAGAAGCTTAAGAGGGACGACCCCTCAAATTCTTTTAAGCTATCCAGAGGGTAAAAAAAAACCCTGAGGATGAGGAGTTGCTAAATGGATTTGTGATTCACTGACCATCATCATGTCTGATGTAAATTCCAAATATGTAAGAAAAGCTGGATAAAAAAAAAGAAAGATAAAGTGTTACACTTTTGTAATAATCCTCCTTTGAATACACTCTTAAAACTACATTAGAGTTAAGCCTACACTGCTGTAATAGACTTTCTCAGGCATTGAAGCGAACGTTTTACACAATACAAATATATTATTATAACAGACTAACAAGATCTGTGTCGGAAATATGACCCTGGACTATGATTCCCATTTGCCAATGCGTCCTCATATGACTGTCACGTGTCACTTTTCATTCACACTTAAATCAATGCATTTGTATGTACGTATGTCTAAGTCTCACCTTTCGTAGTACACTTTGGCTTATGTGTGTCAAGTCAATAAGCTTTTATTGCCATTTCTACCATATATAGGTATATATAGTACACAGTGAAAATGAGACAACGTCGCTCCAGAACCCTGGTGCTGCTTCAAACAAGTATTGTTTAATTTACAATGACATTATACAACAATTTCGTGGTGGTTTTTGGTTTAGCTCTGGGTTTATGGCTCAGTTTCCTCTTATTTCATGCTTTTTGTTTTGTATATTTGCACTTTAAATCTGCACTTGCATCCACCTCCACTTCTCTGGTAAAGATGAATTAGATGTCGATTAAGACATAGCAGATCAGTCACTTATTGGTCTCTTAGTACTGGCTCTAATGAAGCCGTCCATCTTTTGTACAGCGACATTCTTAGCTGAGTTTCACAATGTATTCATTAAAGATGTGTGTAAATAAAAAAAACCCTGGCAATTACTGTATATAAAACTACAGTCACTGATTTATGATGTCAGTGGTGAAATACATGAGTTGCACAGGCCCAGTAGCATGACTAGGATACAAAATGTCTTGTGTAACTTCTCCTACAGATGATTTACGAATAAAAAGGTTTGCTTTCAGTTTGATAAATGAGGTCCAGTGTGCAAAAAACGATTTCTGATGTAGCAATCGTTCCAGTCTGTTTATAACCGCTTGTGCCGTTGCTCTGCTTGATTACCTCAACCGCCTCTTCAGGATGCTCTCATAACACTAGATGATGGAAAAACAAAACCGTTTTCAATTATTTTGGCTGATTTGCAGGAATTTGCCAGAAACATTTGGATGGCAATCAGCCGAATGTCAAGCTGAGGTTCATTACCCTGTTAACTAACCACAACACTGCACATTAGTTACCCTTTCACACTTTCGTCTGTGCTGCCAAAAGAAGGCGCAAGGGATCAAATTCTGTGATGGCTTAAGAACCAAAACAGTTGTGGTAGAGAATGAGGTCGAAGGCAACAGTGAGCTTGACTGAATTATCTCACCAGTTAATTAAAAGCAGTGCTTTTGCCTTTTATGTACGATGCCAAAGAGCCTTTAGTCAGAGTTAAGCCCGGGGGGCGGCATGGCACTTGGCAATTTGTGTGTACAGTATATAGGAGAAAGTGCACATGCTTTTCACATGAAGGCTCGCATCAGTTCCTCCTACCGCTTTTAATCCTTTTCTTCTTTTTAAAGCAGTTCGTAGACGCTATGTTTCAGAGCAGTGGAGTTGTTCAGCTTAGGACAGTTTATTATACCTGATGTATGTGAATAGAGAGAAAAAAAGGTGTGTTTTACATATGTTTTACATAGTTGTACATATATGTTTATAAATGTATTTTATTTACAGCAATCCCCCTGTTCATCACCGCGGTTATGTAAAAACATTTCACTTAATTTTATAATTAATAATTAGATTTGTTTCGATAAATTTCACAGGCCAGTGGAGTTGCTCAGATTAGGACAGTCCATTATACCTTATATAGGTGAATAGAGAGAAAGAAAGGGCTGTTTTATTAGCATTTAAGTCTATCAGAGTTGAATTATAATCAAAACAGAATAAAGCCTTAATTAACAATACATTTAAAATCAAAAGATAATCTTCAATCGGTTGTTTATTGTGGTGAATAGGACACACGTTATGGACGCCTGGAGTGCGCACACACACACACACACACACACAAACACGTGCTCACACTTTTCTATTTCTCTTCTCGTTTGGCTCCGGATGCTGCCTTTGCGTCATCTTAACCCCAGAGGTTGTTTTTGAATGCTGCGTCTGTTGTGGTTTTATGCACTGTCAACTCAGCATCCAGTAGTAATAGGCCAGGACGTACCATTCCAAGAGTGCAGGCAAGCCAAGAAAAAAAAACGGGTTTGATGCACTCACATTTTACATTCGCCAATGCATTATGTATTAAAGGAGCATGCATGGTTATTAAAAAAAAGGCCTAAATATGTGTACATTTCATACATGAAGACAGGGCTTTGCAAAAACTGGGTGCTTAAAGAGTGCATGAAGTATTTATACAATTTACATACAATCTTGACTTACAACCTATATTTAGTGTTTCGTTTCTTTTTTTTATATCATTTGGTTCAACTTTGATTCACTTTATTTACAAATGTATTTTATTTACAGTAATCCCCCGTTTATAGCGGCGGTTGCGTTCCAAAACCACCCGTGATGAAAGTAAAACCGCAAACATTTTATTTTATTTTATAATTAATAATTATATTTGTATTAATACATTTCATTATTTCAACATAAAACTCCAGAAAAACAATTCCCTATAAGTTTTTTATTCTATCTTGCTATCCCGATAAACACCGGGAAAATAAGACAAAGAAATGATGTGGCAAATGCAATTGCGCGATAAACCGGGGCACGAGATTCGAACTGCGGTAATGCGGGGTATTCAGAAAAGCAGACAGTGGACATATGTGTGGGTTACGGTTTAATACTTGGTAGAATCACCTCTGGATGCAATTAAAGCTGCACATCTTCTGGAATTTGTTACTATCAGCTTTGGATCCAAAGCTATTTACTCTTAGTTATTCTTCTCTGCAAAATTGCTGGTGTTGTCAGATTACATGAAGAACTTTGTTGTGCAGCGATTTTTCTGAAACCTTGCCACATCATTTTTATCTGATTCAGATCTCAATGTTGAATGGACCAGTTTAACAAATTCTTGAATTTGAATCACTTCTACTGTAGCTTTGGCAATACAGATAGTTGTGGCTGTCCTGCTGAAAGTTGAACTTTCAGTCTTAATTCTTAGAAAGTAATAATTCTATAGTAATATATTCCCTTTTAATTTTTTTCTTTTTACTCTATTTGTCTTTGTTTTTTTTTATATATTTTACATTTGTAATAAAGTAAAATAAAATGAAGTGAAATGAAATAATGGTCAAAGTTTTTTGTAACCAAATGCCGGTCAGATTTTATCTCAATATAAGTATAAAATAAGTACAGGTGTACTTATATTATACTTATATTGAGATTAAATAACAAAATAAATGTCAAAGCTTTATTCAAAAGTGCAAATACTGAATATGTTCAATTAATACAAGTCATCTAGCAACAGGTGAAGAAACCACAGACTAGGCCAGGTTTTTTTACTTACAATAAATAAAATCTAATAACTAAACACAGGGTTTTTAATGACAATTCAGTTGGATGTGAATTAGACTGCTGTAAAGTTCTCTGCAATGTAAGTGGCTTACGAAACACCATAAGACTGGACTGGTAAACCATATGCATAGTATATTTCATTCTTCAATTTTACC
This sequence comes from Silurus meridionalis, assembly GCF_014805685.1. Taxonomy (NCBI): domain Eukaryota; kingdom Metazoa; phylum Chordata; class Actinopteri; order Siluriformes; family Siluridae; genus Silurus; species Silurus meridionalis. The sequence goes on from NC_060907.1 coordinate 13,757,242, forward strand.
TTATAGGGGGATTTTACGTGGAATAGCCTGTCTGGAAGGAGTGTACGTCTCAAACCAGTGCCCATACAGAGTTTGTCTGAGCTGGAGAGAGCCAGACTACAAGAGGTTGCCTACAGCCGCCTCCACCAGGACTATGACCTGGGCTGCCAGATCACCATTCCTAAAGGTATGACCAACCTGAACATTCTGAGTACAAACTGATGAAACGCAAAATAAAAATGTTGCATTTATGTCAGCGTGCTGTGACACTTAAAATACCCATGTTTAAAAATCCCAAAATTTATAAATATGACTTTCAGCATTAATTAATATAACTGGTATAATATATATATATATATATATATATATATATATATATATATATATATATATATATATATATATATATATATATATATATATATATATGGATGAAAATCCTAATTCTGCTAGCTAGCAACCTGCTGGCAAACTAGCTGTATTTATTTGAGATATCCACATGTGGAATTTTATTGTCTGTGTCTTGTTAGACTTTATATTCACAATGATTTATATAGCAAAATTCAGCCCTGTCAAAGCATGTGAGATTTATTCATTGCTATCAAGTGCTAAGGTACTCATCTGGCTATGCAGGTATTAAAGTAGTTTATATTCGTCAGACTTGTATCTATCCCCGTAAACAATTTACAACGAAGAACTCAAGCAAATACAAATGCAGGAGATACAATGGTTTAAAGGGATATTTGCACTGATTTCCTGTGCAAGTTAAGATACACTATATGGACAAAAGTTCTTAAGACAATTGACCATAAGATTCATGTATGCTTTTTGAACATCCCATTCCACATTAAGTCCCTATTTGTTGTTATAATAACCTCCACTCTTCTGGGAAGATGTTACACTATATTTGGGCTCTTTTGGTAACAAGGGCAAAAGAAAATGTAGGTACCGATGTACGCTGTGGACGCCTGGGTGTTAGAGTTGGAGTCAGAGTTCTTATAGCAGGACGCTCAAGTTCTTCCACATCAACCCACGTACTGTAAACCATATCTTCATGTAGCTAGCTTTGCACACGGGTGCATTGTTATGCTGGAACAGGTTTGTGTCACCCAGTTCATGTGAATGGAAAATTTCATGCCATCACATGTAGGGCTGCAGCTATCGATTTTTTTTATTCCATCGATTAATTGGATAAGTACTTTTTGTTTATTAGAGAACAATAATAAATATACAATCAAAAATAAGATGGGTCTCTTGAAATGAAAGCGATTTGACTCATTGTTTTTTTTGTTTTTTTTTTGAAAAATGTACATTTTTATTGCTGAAATTGCAATCTGTGATGCAAATACAAATATACAATTAAAAAAAGAAAAAAATAATTTTAAAGGACTTAAAAAATAAAAAAAGTAAACGCACTGTATGGTGTTTCATTTATATTTTAGTTAGAAATGATCCCAAACTTTGGAAACTTTCTGCCATTTTCTTTGGCCTGAATCTTCACCTCGCACCTCGCTGTTTTCTCCTCATTCCTCTATTTTTCATTCTGCAGCGTATTCTGTGTTACCTGTCCAGAGGTCTCCTGAGTTTTGAGGGTGGTGCGTCAGTAATAATGGTCTGTAGGGAAACACAATACACCGTGTTTAGTTAAATAGTAAGCAAATAATTTTTTTCTAGTTCATCAAGAAACCATTTTAGCCCCAATCACATCCAAAAACATCCTATACATACGATGCCAGTAATAAAATTCTGAGTCTGAAGGTGGTGGAATGTGTTTGATTGCTACCTAACAGCTCCAAGTTTGATCCAATGCTCGGTTAATGCCTGTGTGGAGTTTCTCTCTACAGTATGTCCACATGGGTTTTCTTTAGGTTCTCCTGTTTCCTCCCAAAAAACAGTCCTGGATAAAGCAGCTAGTGAAGATAAATGAATGGCTCTCAGTATTTCAGAATGTGATGCAATATTGCGTTGCAATGAAGTATAACTGCCGTTAAGCTAAGGATCAGACTGTTTAGATTACTACAAAATCTTCCAAGATTGTAGTCCGTTTTCTGGAGCAAAGTTTTATAACAGCTTCCTGAAATAGCATGGAAAGAATTTTTTTTGGTACAGATTTCTAATTTGCATGAATGGTAGGGGAGTTTAGAATTGCACAGTCCAGACTTGCTGCTTAACTAAGTAAGCATAGACAGATTGCACGGACAAATGCGGCTATACAAAAGTCCATACCTAATACCTTCGGGTATTTCAGTACCTAAGTCACACAGTACTGGCAATATTGAGTGTTAAGTCATTTTTTTTTTCCTCAGTGTGTTTATGTAATGGAGCTCTGGTGATGCCATGAGATTTGGAGAAATCTGCTCGTAAAGATTGTATCATCATTTGATGGTCTAAGTCGCAGTAGTTTCTTGAATTCTGCTTTCATTCTGCAAAACGTGAAACCCTGGTGCATGTGTTGTACTTAACTTAAGCTTCATTTTTTGTGAAATATTTGGATATTTGAGTTGCATTTGGGTGGAGTAAAATCCTGAATGAAATATGCAATGCAAAGTGTAACAAAGAAGGAGATCTCCGGTACGTGTGTGTTACAGTGGTTTACTGTTGCCAGTTTGTTCAGGTAGTCGTGTTTTTGCTGAATTCCTGGCAGAGACTGTGGGAATTAATTTCAGAATTAGTTTTGAGGGCACAGAACGAGATGACTAACTTTAGAGTCACCATATCGTCTATCAGTCTCATTCGTTTTAATGACTGAGACTAATCCTAATGCTTTAGGGTTTCAGCATTGCTGTTTCTTCAGAGTGCTTGAGTTTGGCCTTGACTTTAGGTTTAAGAGTGTATGGAACAGGTCTTGCCTGCATGCCATTCAGCTTACTGTCTGGCATAACACATGTACTTTATACAGCCAAGCCCATCAGTTAAAACATTTCATATGCTTGAGGGATTTACTGCATGTATTATAACCATGTGCACGTTCTTAATCTTTTACATCCATGCAAGCCTTAACAATACTAGGAATATGCTTTTCATGAACAGATATAACTTTATCTATTGTTTGTTGAGCTTCAGTATAATTGGTCTAAATCCTCTGTCTGGGACCGTCAAGCCTTTTGTGTGTGTGTGTTTTGTGTGTGTGTGTGTGTGTGTGTGTGTGTGTGTTCTCAGAGTCAGCTTGGCAGCACTATTTGTAGCAGCTTTTTTTTGTACATTGCATCTGACAGCTGCTCCAGTGTCACTTTGTGATTGAACCACTATCCGATCCAGCAACTGTGTTAAAACAAAGCACCAGACTGACATCAAAGTTAGGCATTCCCTCTCAACAGACTTGTGACTCTGTTTTTCTGAAATATCTTCTATTTCATTCACATCACACTATGTTCTTGAGCTTCCTGAAGCGTTTCTTTATTTTTTTCTTTTCCCCCTCCCCGTTTTATTGCTTTTGTTTGGCCGCTAACGTTTACATCTGCGAGAGTGTTCAAGGAGACCTAGCTTTTTCTGCAACATCAACGGTTCATTTCTCGTGTCTGAGCTAAAGTTTCAACCAATAAGAGGGCCATCGACATCAGTTACATTCTTATATTCCGTCCTTACGTCATTGAGATTATTGGATTCAGTGAAGCAACAATCTGCTATTGTTGCCCCTACCCTTGATCGCATCCCACTGTGGAATCTGAAACTTTTAACAATGATGTGGGTTTTTTTTTGTTTTGTTTTGTTCCTTAGACATTAATCTCATAAGAGCAACTAGCAGGCTTAGTGGGTGCAGTGGAATATTAAAGTCTGTTGTGATATGTGTATCCTTTTCATTAGCTTCGGTTCATTTCAGGATTGTAAAACACACCAAATCGTTTGCATGTGTGGGAGTTTCTTGGTTTCATGGTCAGGAATTTGTCAGGGTGTGCTTTGATGGACATTTCCTGTTGGTTTTAATAGAGATTGTTTTAGCTCTGAAGTCAAACATAGAATACTGTTATCTGGCATGGTGGCAAAGTGGGTAGCTTTGCTTTCCAGCAATATAGTGTCTGTTCTCCATTGTTCTGTTCAAGGGTGATATATGCTTTGGATCCACTGCAACCCTGAGCAGGATAAAACACTTAAATATACTACTATAATTGTTAATGCCAGTTTTACTTATAGGGGAAAAAGACAATGAATCACTATATTAAACCATTGGCTTTTCTTGAAAAGTATTTCTTGAAGTATATTTGCACCATGTTCTAGAAATCGATGCTTTTTTTGGGAAAGTCGTTGTCTTTCGTTATTTACCCAGTGGTGCTTGTTGAATATCTTTTGGGATTGTGGAAGTCCATCCAAAATAAACTTTTTCAAGCATTTAGTCTCTTACATGACGTCATTTGCAGATAAAACCTAATTGTAACAACTTAAACCATAGTTTATGGTTCATGGTTCCAAGTTCCATGAACCAATTTACCACAGTTTAGTTATCCCCTACCATTTGTCAAGTTTGATGAGTTTATAAAGAGCAATGTCGGTGAAAAAGCGTCATGTTTAACAATTTACACCAGTTCACCAGTGTTGTATTCAAAATGTTCTTATCTTCTCTCTCTGTGTTCCCAGAATCATCACTGGTTCTATTAGACTAGTTGTTTTCTACCTGGTACTTTTCCCACAATGAGAGTTCTAGCATTTCTAGCAAACTAGCATTTCTTGTTATCTCTATCTAGCAGACATGATATGTGCACAAAAAACAACTCCAGAGCTTAAAAATATGCAACAATGGGGGCTATTTTGGTTGCATTATCATTATCATTTACCATATAATGAAGAAACAGATGAAGAACCGGGATTACTGTGGGGAATTATGCTAAATCGTATCAATTTATTCTTCTTTATCCCGTCCTGGGTTATGCGGAACCCAGAGCCTTTCCCAGAAACACCGGTTTTAATGTTGGAATATGCTCTAGGTGTGATCAAATGAAGAATGTGTTAATGCAGGGGAAGAGTAATTGAGCATTGCTAGTCAATATACTATCATGTTTTAAAAGATGGGTGAAAACCGCTAATAGAAGCAAACCATATAGACACTGAAAGAACATGTGAACTTTGCAACAGAGGGTAACTTGACCTCAGGATTGAACTGCAAGCAAGACTTGGCAATGTAAGGACTGAAGTTTAGTCCAACAATGTGTATTTAATCTCCCCAGGACTGGAATAGTGCATACTTTTGATTAGACATGGCTGAATGACTGTGACCATTTGGTCTACAACGGTTGCTGCTGGCTTGTATAACAGTGGTCCAAAAGGACCAGCAGAACTACCTGGATTTAGATATTAAATCAAAGCTCATATAGACAAAAGACTTGGTGTTGCTGATTGGCTTCCAGCCTGCAGCAAAAAAAAAACAAAAAAAACCCCACATCTGTCAGACACACTACAAACGGATCATATATAAGCCTGTCACTCCGCATTCCTCCTTCTATCTTCCCTTCCATCGAAATGATTTAACATGCTGGTCTGCGTTTGCTATTAATTCCAGAACACAGAAGTCAGGGTGCCCACGTGTTAATGAAATATTTCAGCACTTGTTGCATTGAGAGCTTTGTGGGTGTTACAGTAGGCGTGCATCGGTTTTGATTATCTTGAATCTAGCACACACCTTGGCTTGGTCTTAAATACCAAACAGGGAAAAGAAAAACATTGAATCATTTAATGTGGTGGTAGGCTGAAACGAGAGGATCAGACCTTCCTGGGTTTTTTTTCTGCTCAGCCACGCAAACTCCATCTTAGAAGAATTTCAGCCATTTCCTCTTTCTCTGCCTCTACCCCCTCTCTCTATCAGTCTGTCTTACACATGAACCTTCTTTTATTCTCTTTCTAATTCTCCAGCATTTGTGCTGTTTGCAGAGAGTGTTCTGAACTTTGACTCATTGTGTAATGTCTATGACTTATCTTGTTTAAGAACTCAACAAATCAACATACTGTATGTATCTAAAATTACACTTGTGTCAGTGTTTTAAATCTCTTATTATACTCATACTAATTGACCTTTGAAAGCCATGCCACTTTCTATACATCTCACATTAGTAATCTTTTGGCTTGTGGCCACCTTGACTTCCTACCTTCGATTTGTGTCAAGATAAACAGAGAATGTTAAGAAGTTATTAACGTGTATTTGGCGTAAAATCAGATAAGTGCATTTGGTTTTGTGGACACTTGACTTTAAGATTTGTATGTGCTGTATAAAAATCTCATTCCACATTTAGTCTCCATATGCTCACATAATAATCCTCATTGGGTGCTTGTGGAGATTTCTGCTCATTCAGCCACAAGGGAATAAGTGAAGTCAAATACTGATGTAGGGAGAGGAGGCCTGGGGTGCAGACTATTTTCAAATACATGCCAAAGATTTTAGTAGGGTTAAGGTCAGAGCTCTATAGCACCTTGAACATCTTTTACTGCACCTGGTGTAAACCTTAATAGAGTTTTGTGCACAGGGGCATTTTCATGCTGGAACTGGGTGAGGTCTCCTAGTTCAAGTAAATTCAAAATGTAATACTACAGAATCTAAAGACATCTTATAGAACTGTGTGCTTTTAACCTTTTTTTAGTCTGAAAAAATATGCATGGGGTAGTTATGCGTTCCCGATTATTTTCTCTATATAGTTTATTTAATGAAATGTAACTATATTTTAGAGAGGAGCAAATATATGCTATTAAAACGTTTGTTATATATGGTTTATTTGTAATTATGTATAATCAGAAAAAGCAGTGGCGGGCGTGCATTTGGTACCCGGGCATTCATTACGGCCTTACCCAACTTAATCCACCTTTTAATACCACCACTATCACATTGCGAATATAGAAAATACAGAAAGTGGCATTACAGAAATAAAGGCATTTTACATATGGAGGGTAAATACCATTTTACTAAAGCAAGATCCAAACCTCTACACTACAACCGCAACTGTGCCACATACATCATCTGGAGCAGTTCAGAATTAATATTTGTCTAATAACATGAAAAAAACATGAAAATTTGTAATAAAATACAATCTACTCACCAGAACTGCATACTCATAATTTGCACCGCTCCTCAGAGGCTGTAATCCAGTGGTACCGCTCGTATTCACTGGTCTAAAAGTAAAGAACAAACCCTTTCCCTGGCTGAGACAAGCTAGCTAGCTTTGGGGCTGGCCGACTCCTTCTCACAATGACTATCACGATGACCAAATCAATTTCTCTTTGTTTGTAGGCAAAAAAAAGTCTAAGTCAGATGTATTAATATGTGCAAAACTACAGACGTGTTTTGCAAGTCGAACTTGGCTGTTCTCTCAGTCTCCCTCTGACCAACCAATCAGAGGAAGGCTAGCTGTGAGGCGAATATGAAATCTGATTGGTTGAAGAAACAGAGCTATTTATTAAAGAGACGATGGTAAAAGGGCCAGCAGTACTGACTTTGAAGGCCCTGGGCAGATTTGATTTACATGGCAGCACATAGAGGCTTAAATCTGATTGGACAAAAAAAATCTAACATCTACATACACGTACTAGAAGCAGTGCAGCCAAGAGAAACGCTACGAAATGAACAAAAAAACTGTTGGGAATAAATTAATACAATTTCATGGAACAAATATTAGAATTTAGGTTGTAAATGTAGGTCAGTGCTTCTGATAGTGTTTAGGCCAGCAGAGAAGGCTTTGCTGACCCTGACCGTCACCACTACAGAAAAGCTGGTTTGAAAAAGGGCAGATGTAGAGAACAGAGTAGTATGGAGACAGATGATTTGCTGTGGCGACCCCTAATGGGAGCAGCCGGAAGAAGAAGAAGAATATAAACAATATTTTCCCCAAAATACAATTTTTATTTCGAAGATTATGTGGAGCATCGATTATACACGTAATATCTTCACAGCCACTATCGAAACAATGATAATGTGCATTAACATTGTTGGCCTGGCCTTCGATTTAGCGCTAGCAATTCTGTCAGAGCGGATTTTAAAACTTTAGCTTTAACTTCCTCTCCAGTCAGTTTTGTAAGAATTCAGCAGCTTTATGGTGCAAGTTGATGTAATATTGTTATTGTGCTAAATAATATTGATTTATGTATTGAGATATTGCAACCAAATTTAACTGTATAGTTACAGACTCTAAAAGCAACTGATACAATGAGAGAATTTCACATTGTATCTTAAAAATGTTTAAATGTTGTGTTTTTTTATTAAATGATTTGTAAAGCACTTTATGTATAGCACCACTAACAATTAACATTGTCCCAAAGCAGCTTTACAGAATTTAATAGCAAACAATTATACATTTTTTTCTATAAGTTGATCCCCATTGAGCAAACCAGTGGCAACAGTGGCAAAGAAAAACAGTATAAGGAAGAATGCTAATTCAAAAGGGTAACAATTGACACCGAATATACATTTTTTATAGTTCCATCATTCTTAATTTTTTTTTTTGTTCACTATTATATTATCTTTGTACATACTAATATAAAAAATAGTAAACCCATATTATTATCCTTCATATATAGTGCTATTGTTTTCTTAGCAACCTAGTGATGTCCTCAAGTATCCTAATGTTATTACATTGCTCACCTCTACATTGTAATCTCCTGGTGAATCATAATAAGAATTTCCATCTGAACCACTGTCACAACACACCTTTATGAAAGTTTTCATAGAGTAGCTCTTTCTTCTATTTTTTATATAAAAATGGATCCAAATAGAAAGTGTAGTTTTTTCCTCATTGGTCCACTATTACTGCCTACCATAAAACAAATTTTCGAACAAGACCATGACTATAAGATGTGTTGTGCGAGATAGCGTTGAAGCGAACTCTCCTCCTGGCTGAAAGAAAAGGAAATCTCTGGCTACATTCCAGAACCGCAGGATAGCTCAGCATGTTTTGAAATCGAAGAGAGGTCAGTTGTTCACAGATGACACCCTTCCATTCGGCTTTCAGACATCGTGCACCTGGTGAACCAGCTAACATGTAGAATAGAACAGCTGGCCGCTGTGGAAAAAAGTCGCCCCCACATGCGAGTGTATAACGAGCTTTGCCTCGACGTAGTGCAGAAGTCGAGCTTAACCCCTGACACTTATGCTTACTTGTGTGCACATGTGTTCGCAGATTGCCAGAAGCGGAAGAAGTCACTACGGAGGAAGCTGGACTCCTTAGCCAAGGAAAAGAACAAAGACAAAGGTAACACAGCTCTTAATCAAGACCTCAGGTGTAAATGCACATTTTGGAATGTGGGTTTTATAAAAGTCATAGTCGATGTTATGACGATGGGAATGACCATAATGGTGACAACAACCTCCCAACAGAAATACATCAGTTTATTTGGCCCTGATGTGGATCATTTTTTTTTTTCAGATTTCACAAGAGACAAAAGCTTCTTCCACTATGTCAAATCCCAGGTGCACTGTAGACTCTGACTGACCAAAAAAAAAAAACTAGGGGCACACAGATGCTGTTTGTACTGGGATATATTTAGTGAAGTGTAAAGTTCTCCTTGTAAGGGGACGTGGCACTGAGAGAGCTGACCTTGCACAGGATATTTGGCAAAGCTTCCAGTTTTGATAGGGGAAAATAATCGAAACATCGGGACATCAGGGAATGCCACTGTGTCCCACAGCTTATGCCCTTTACTCTGAGACACAACATAATCTGATTTGAACCACTCGTTTTAAACCATTCTACAAATAGGTGAAAACAATTTTCTAGTTCGATTGACACTTTCAGATGATACTCTTTTCCCCAGTCAAATGTCGACATTTTATTAAGTAATAAAATAAGAAAAGTGTCTCAGGAAATTCGGCAGCAGTAAAATAAAGAGTTTTGAGTTCACTGTTAAATATAAACACGAACATTTAGGACAGGAATCCAGAACAATTAATCACAGCCAAGGGAAATGTTATTAAAGCGCATACTTTTGGTGAAATTTTGGTTTCACATGGAGCGCTGCTGTTTTTTTTTTTTAATGTCAGTGTGTGTTGTCGTGCGTTTTGTTGTGTGTGTTTACTTTTCGTGTCAGAACACGTACTGTAATAATCCTAATGCATGCCCGAGAGGCTTCTTTAATTACATGTGCTGTTTGTCATAAGCCAGTACTCCTTTGAAACGGTCTCCCTTATTAGAGAGTAGCAGTTCTGGTAGTCAACACACACACACACACACACACACACACACACACACACACACACACACACAGTCACTAGTTCACTCGTTCTTCAAACATGTATATTTTGTCTGAAACACTGGTTGGTCTCGGCTGGTCTGTATGGACAGCATATGGTCTTTGTTCCAGCTGCTATATTCAGTGGCCAGCTGTTCATACTACTATAGAATGAAATGCGCATTTGCATGTGCGCACACACACACACACACACGCACACATGCACAGAGCACACCTACTTTGGAATATTTTGAGGTTTCTGCAATGCATTAACTCTTTCATTAACTCATAGTAAAGACAAACAGTCTGGTATGTCACTCCATGAAACCACAACGTGTCTTTATTCAAAGCAACATGCAGTTGTAGTGTTAACTGGGGTGTACACGTATATATGATGAGCTTTTCGGTCCGGTACACGTGTACCGAATGCAATCCTTTTTACAGTACGTGCGGTCAAATCTGAGTTTCCTCAGGACCGTATTAAATGGCGGACCGCAAGTGCAATTTTAAATGATTATTTTTAAACTTGAAAACATAAACAATGCCAGGGGCATAAAAAAGAAACTGGAGTTAGTGCAGCGTTACTGTGGTGACCCACTCCATACCAGAAATAAGATTTGTTTTGCACATGCATGCAAACGCAAAAAAGAATCAAAAGCGCTAGCGTTAGCCGCTTACCAGGAAATGGCATTATTTATAAAGTTTAATCGATATAAAATGTCTATTGCTTTTTAGATGTTAAATCAAAAGTATGCTCGTTATTATTTAGAAGTTTAGTAGTTAGTAGTAGTATTATGGAAGGATAGATGGACAGCCAGGTAGCTACAGTTTTGAAGTATGCTGTGTGTAAGCTCTTGACAAAACTTCAACAAAAGACTGATAAGAATATATGCTATAATTGGTGGACGGTAAGAAAAAATGTTTATTTTCACTTCACTACTGCACTTAAGTACAGACTACTTTAATTTTGGCAAACGTTTACTTTTCTACATTTCAGAAAAAACATGACCTTCCTTGCAACTTTTAGGTGAATACATAAATTGCATTAAGTCAGAACCTGCTCTGAGGCCACAACTGTAACCCCACGCTTTTCTTGAGTGTGTTTGAAGTGAGCTTATGTGTATTCTTACGGTGTGTATTTACCAATAGAAAACTCTTTCCTCCTAACGGTCTGATGTGCAGTAAAATAAAACTCTGAATAGCATAAATGTATTTTAATATCATTTTAATATTATTTAATTACATTTAATACTTAAGTGTATTCTAAGGCAAGTACGTTTGACATATACTTCCACTTTTACTGGAGGTATTTGTACTTTTATTCAAGTAAGGAACGAAACAACTATCTGGCTTGTATCTGTACTCTCTCTCTACATGTTAAAGCCCGAGTTGACTACATGTACTATAGCAGAAGAGTTTATCTACTCTACATGAAAGGTTTGTAATCAGCATTTGTCAGTTGTGTGTGTTCCTGATTCTTAAAAAAATGCACACTGTAAAGTAGTTAAAGAATCTTTTAGATCATGCCTCAGGTGATGTGTGTAGTATGTTGGTGCTGAGAAGGTCAGAAAGTGGAGTGCATGCTATAGTTTGAAGCCAAATGTAATTTAAATGGTCAAGTAAAAGATTTTCCCCAATTTCTCGATTGGTAAACCTGTTGGTAAAACTGCCCTCCGTAATGATGTTTCTACCTCTGAATTGGAAGTCATATAACATAATTACCTACTTGCCATACTTATCTAATGTCTTTCTGCTTGTTTTTGAATCCAATTGCCTTTAAAATAAGAAAAAATCTTACAGGAGGGCTTGAGAAGACACTAAATTGCTTATAACAGTGTTTCTTGAAAGTTAGAAGTGAAGCTGATTTCATTCATTTAAACAAACAAACCCAAAAAAAAAAATTATACCAAAGCTGTGATGTCTATTGAGCCCAAATGTTGACTTGTGTTATTTCTGGAGAAAATCATCAGTGCGCGAACCTATTTTCCGTTTTTACATCAATATTTAATTAAGTGCATCAGCTGGAATTCTTTTTACTTGTGGATACATGTAATTGACCAAAATAGCACCAGTTTATTCTACCGGTTTATGTCGTAACATGCCAAGATTAACGGCTCTTTTTTCTGCTACTGCCTCAGAAAACGCACCACAGGCGTTTGGCATTTCCTTATCGCAGGTGATCACCAATGACCGAACCCAACGTCAGCGCCAAGAGGGTCAGCGGGAAGAGCAGAGAGACTCGAGTGACCTGGTGTCCTCCATCCTGCAGTTTGCCACGCGACGACCCACCAAGGAGCTTTCCAGCAGCAACTCGTCACTCAGCTCCACCTCGGAGACGGCGAACGAGTCCACTTCCTCCAACACGCCCGAAGCAGCACCTCGAACTCGTAGGAGGGTGAGGACAGATAGCTTTCACCAATAATTATAATTTTTCAGATCTGTGGTGCTGATGAGTTTTAATTCTCTTTAATTCTTGTGTAATGTTCTAAAAGTGATTTTTGAATAAGAGTGAATGTATGGATTTTTCAGTATGAATCAAACTAATTTGACAGGTATTATACCTTTGTATTATACCTTCATAAAGTCTTCTTAGACACATCTCAATAACATGTCAATATCCACTATATGTACACCTTTTTGTGCTGTACAAGAAAGCAAGTCGGAGCTGAACTAAACTATACTCAGGTAAAAACTAGATTCAGTGAAAAGCCTGAGGACACCAGCAGAATTCGACCAGTAATTGAGCTTAGGTCAGGAACAGATGTTGGCTTCAGGATCAGAGCCTGGGAGTAAATCCTATTTTACACCAGACGTGGAAAGGACACAGTGGTTGATGAATGGCAATCATAATATTTAATTTGTGTGCTATTTTCGCCGTGTACCACACGTAGCTATGGCAGGACACGATACTGATGCTTTATTCTACCAAGACTGAACGTTTTTGTAAAAGTGACAGACCAGCTTAATATTCATCTGTCCAATTTCAGTGAGTCTGATCTTCGGAGCTTCCGCTTTCATTGCTGACAAGAGTACAATGTGGTCCTCTACTATTGTAGCTCATCCACCATCACATTCGGCATGTTGCTGATGCTTTTCTGCTTTTCGCAGTTATAAAGAGCGGATGTTTGCATTACAATAGACTTCCGATCACCTCAATCCAATCTGGTTATTCCTCTCAGACATCACAGAACCATGTTTTTATAATTTGACATGATTGAGTGATAGTTTGCCCACATGGCAGATTGGAACCAGCTACACATTATTCACGAGGAATGAAGATCTTGGTGCAGAAGAAGAAGAAGAAGAAAAAAAAGGAGTGCAAAGTACAGTGTCAAAAACCTTATTAGCCAACCATGGCATCTTTTGGATGAGAAGCTAAACCACAACTGAAAACCAGAGCCAGATAATCAGGCAAGCAGTTTCAAAACACAAAGAATTTGCCAGATTCTGAAGCTTGTAAGCGAAACCCTTGTGAAACACGGGCCGATTTTGACCGAGTCAGTGGAATTTCACTTTAAATCATTTACCTCCCTCTCTTAAGCAGCACAATAGCTCACTTACACGCATTCCGAAGGCCCCTGCAAACCTCCGTAGACCCAGCAAACGCACAAGCTGGACAGCATTGAAGTAGAAAAGGAAGTTTGTTAGTACCTATGTAGTCTTTGCAGCTGAGAAACCTGCACTTATTTTGCACAAACATCTGACTTTGCAGAGACGCTAGATAAACAACACGGTAATACGATTCAGATGAATCGCAGCTCATAAAGGAGTGACTAATGAGTAGGTGTTAGAGCCAGGCCACAGCCAGAGCTGGTTTGTTACAGCACAACAAACACTTTATATTTTATCCAAACATTAACACAAGAGCTTACAAGCTGGAGCTTTTTGATGTATTTATAACATGCTGTATAGCAGTGCATATTCAGTACCTGAATTACGTTAGAAGGTACTCTGAAAATAAAATTTCAAATGTCCCAGTGTCCAAAGTTATACAGATTCTGTAAGTTTTTCTTCCTCACTGGAATCTTTTCCAGTCAGTTCCTTATTGTAAAAATCATTATCTCCTTCAGGTTTTTCATTGTTAAAAGAAAACACTACTCGCACTAAAATTACGCAGCGTTGGAGTCGTAGCTATGATGCTGATTGTCATCCGCGTAATCAATAGGACTCAATCTACAGGGTATTATATAAAAGTAAATTAAATGAGCGCCAAAGCTTAAAGTGCGACACAATTTAGGACCCGATTTGTTTTTGGAGAATCCGGACAGTCTTTCTGCCCTGGAGCGCTTGCATGTTAAATGAAATGGAGATCATACTGCATGCTTTAATTCAATTTTCAATTCATTTTTATTTGTATAGCGCTTTTAACAATGAACATTGTCTCAAAGCAGCTTTACACAGATAATGTGGTGATTAAAAGTAAATATTTTCTTTGTAAGTAAGTCTGTCCCTAATGAGCAACTGTGGCAAGGAAAAACTCCCCGAGATGGCATAAGGAAGAAACCTTGATAGGAACCAGACTCAAAAGGGAACCCATCCTCATCTGGGTTGCACCGAATGTCCATTTGAAGCAGATATACAATGTTGCGGGGTACAGTGATGATGATCTTTACAACACATAATCCAAAGAATAATTGAGGTTTAGTGAATCTACAATACACTCGCCATTCAATAGCTAGCCTCTAGATTTTTGTTTTTGAGTAACAGAAACCTGCTGTATCCCAGACACCTCAAGGTTCAATGATTTGTGCAGGCTGAGATGCTGTTTTGTAGACTTCCTTTAAGCTCAGACCTTTAAGCTCACCTCTTTCCACTAAACTTTTATCTCCTCAAAGCTCAATGTTTTTTTGTTGTTGTTTCCTTAACTTTTCTGTGTAAAAACTTAGAGCAGGGGTCACCAACCTTATTGAAACTGAGAGCTACTTCTTGGGTACCGATTAATGTGAAGGGCTACCAGTTTGATACACACTTCTGAGATAACACATTTGCTCAATTTACCTTTAATTATATGTTATTATTAATAATTCATGATATTCATCTATGTGAAGACACTGATCATGTTAATGATTTCTCACAATAATCATCAACAATGATGTAACAGAAAAATTTCACTATGCAAAACTCATCAATGCAAGTGTGATTTAAAAAAAGAATAGCAACAAAAAAAATTAGATGCAGCTTATTGATAAGTGGCGCTATGGTAAGCTATTTTTAGAATAGACCCACGGGCGACTCGTGGTCTTTGCCGGCACCATGTTGGTGGACCCTGCACTAGAGAATGATGTGTGTGAATCTACTACGAAAAAAGAGATCACACTGATTTTCCCCCATTCAGATATTCAATGTGAAATATACCTGACCTTGAACTGTGTCTGCATGATTTTTGTCATTGGGTTTCTGCGACATGATTGGCTGATTCGATAACAATGATGTGTAAGTACGGGTGTTCCTAATAAAGTGGACGCTAAGTATAAAACAAGTTAAAATGATTTATCCTGAGTGCTGCATTTGGATTTTGGTTCGTACACAAGCTTTGTGTAAACGGTGCCCGTTATTTTAACTAACGGTGCATAGGTTTGGCAGGAAAATGCTTTAAAAAAAACCAAAAACTTGACAAACATAATGAACGTAATGTCTTGGGCAGGGCGGCATGTCCGTGGACTCCATCACGGATTTGGACGACAACCAGTCGCGTCTGCTGGAGGCGCTGCAGCTTTCACTGCCGGCTGAAACAACCAGCAAGAAGGAGAAGCAACAGGACAAGAGGCTGAGCCTGAACCCTATCTACAGGCAGGTGCCACGTGTGCTGGACAGCTGCTGCCAGCACCTTGAGAAGTATGGTACGCATGTTACGACCTTTCACACCTATGCCTAAAAAAAAAATATTTATTGTGTGGAAGCTTTATTCATATTTATTTTCCATTCAGGTCTACAGACGGTGGGGATCTTTAGAGTGGGCAGCTCGAAGAAAAGAGTGAGGCAGGTAGGAAGCACAACTCCCGCTCCGAATTCCTAATGTCTCGCTTATTTGTTCTCAGTATTTTGATTTCACTTCAATGGATTGTGTGTAATTTGTCGAGACTTCTTCTGCTGTCTAACACCCCAAAACACCTAACTTCCAAACACCATTGGTACAGGTTTGCAGACACCTGATCATAAGTGTAGTATGTGCTTTTTGAGCATCGCCTTCCACATTTAGCCCTTAATTGGCTTGTGGAGATTTGTGCACTTTTAGACACAGTGGTGTTAGTAAAGTCAGGTACTGATGGTGAGGTGAGGAGGCCTGAGGTGCAGTCAGTGCTCCAATTCATCCCAAAGGTGTTCAATAGGGTTGAGGTCAGAGCTCTATAGCAGGAGATCTTCCACTCGAAAACCATGCAGTGCATACCTTTATGAAGTTTGCTTTGTGCACATAGGCATTGCCATGCTGGAACAGGTTTGGGTTTCCTAGTTCAAGTAAAGGGAAAATTTCATGCTACTGCATCCATGCTGTACCATTGTGTAGCTTTTAGCTTTGCGATAACGGTCTGGGAAAGAAGCACAGATGGCTGGGAAAGTCAGGGGTCCCAATACTTTTGTCCATATAATGTATCTCCTTTTAAAGAAAGTGCTCCTTTGGGCAAACGCAAATGTAAAACAAGTAGGCAGCTTGATTGTATCATCATGTCTTTTCAAATTCATAATATTAATACAGGTTTGGAAACACTTTATATATTTCGAACCGCACCTTTAATTTTTTTACGATTTTTGACCACTGATAAAATGTTTTTATTTTTTAAATAATAATATTTAAATCTTTGTGTGTCTTCAGTATGAGAATGTCTTATTAAATGGTGGTTGATGTAGCAATTCTCTAGGCTCAACTAAAGAACATTTCTATATCATCAGGTTCTTAGACTTAAAACATGCAGCGCATGCAGTATGAGAGAAAAAAATGCGACGACGGATTTCCCTCTCCCTCCGTTGTCTTTTAATTCCACAACCCGACAACAGCCGATTTTCTTTCATTCACAACGTTGCCATCTTATCTCAGCTATGAATGGTATTTTTTTTTCGTCCCACCTTTCAAATGATTATAAACTAGGTTGAAATATATACGCTCAAGGTACTGTAAACACAGTGATGTTTGGTTTGGTGTACACTCTCAGTGTTCGGGAGAAAAAAAAATAAACATCAACCCCAGCGCAAACAGTGATCTTATTTCATTAAGGGTAAACAAATAGCACCGGGTGCCAACGCGCATCAGAATCGAATTGCAAGGGAAACAGGAAAGCGTTGTGTTAAGAACCTGTTGGACGAGTGATGGGAGCGACACCGCGGCACGGGTCACACACTGTTGAGCGTTTATTTGTTTTCTGACTCGCCACAAAAGCAGCGAAAAGCTGATTTCATGATTACGAAAAGAACAAAGGAAACATACCGTACACTTTAACTTGTACAGTCTGAATGTAAGGCAGAATATTTGTTGATGATCGTTTCACCTTGATGTATTCGTGAACAGATGATTGTTTGATAATTGTTAAGTGTATTTGCATAAAGGACCATGTCCTTAATGTAGAGTTATTACGAATGCAGTCTTCATTCTCCAGGTCAACTAATTCTCATTGTGGGTGACTTTACCACAATCCCCTTCGAACACTGCAGCAGTGTAATGGCTGTTTAACTCGCCAGTCAAGAAGTCAAGTCAAGTCAAGTTTATTTCTATAGCACTTTTTACAACAGACATTGTCTAAAAGCAGCTTTACAGAGTTTAACAGTTAAGGTGAATGGTATGCATTTATCCCTGATGAGCAGCCATGGCGACTGTGTCAAGGAAAAACTGCCTTAGATGTTATGAGGAAGAAACCTTGAGAGGAACCAGACTCAAAAGGAAACCCCTCCTCATTTGGGTGACATCAAAACTTTGATTATAGAAGCCTTGAACAATGTTTTGTTAACCTGCCTGGTACATATAAAGCTGCGTGTCATCTGCCACTGTGTGTCATCTCCCAGCACGGAGCTATAACATTGTTTTAAATGGGAATACTACCTGTCCCTGTCTTACGATGGTGATGCGTTCGCAACTTGAAGTCGAGACGTGGCCTAGCCTACCCAAGAGTCTTAAAGAATATGATTAGATTCGAGTACAATACTGTCATGTTAATAATTTAGTACATAATTTAGCAGAGGAATAAAAGATACCATACTGTATAAACAACGGTTCACGAGTGGAGGGAAGAGCATACAGTACAGTGTCTCACAAAAGTAAGTGCACCCCTCACGTTTCAGCAACTGTTTTTGTATCTCTTCTTAAGGGACTAGAGAAATGAAACTTGGATATAATTTAGAGTAGTGCAGCTTGTGTGGCAGTACAGATTTACTGTCCTCTAAAAAGAACTCAACATACAGCCATTATTGTCAAAATGTGTGATACTGTACATTGGGACCATCTGTAATGTAACACAATTATGACCAAATTGGATGTAATATTCTGTAAGAGGAACATTGCCTGCTCAAAGACTGTTAAGGTTTATGTGATGAAATATCTCATTAAGTTAATAAGTAATAAAATGATCAGTATTTGTTGCTCTTTAAACCAAGTACGAACGAAGGAGCAACATGTGCAAATTGTGGAGACATTGATTATTTCTAAAAAAAAAAAAAAAAAAAAAAAAAAAAAAAGGAACTTGCATTTGCTACGGAAGTGATTTTTTTTTTCTTTAAGTGAATAAACCTTGGAGCTGGTATGCAAAAGTCTAATCCCCACTTGCTATGCTTACTATAAAGATAAGTGTAAGCATGGTGGACAATTATAAGCAAATAATAGCTAAATAATGTATGTATTTTTTTTTTACCAATATTTATATCTAATGAATGGATTTTCAGTTCATATTTTGTATTTTTAACTAATTGCATAAATACATAAAGAATTTCATGTATAATATATTAGTATTTGTATAAGAAGAGTGATAAGAATGATTATTCTTATGGTAAAAATAATAATAATAATGCTAAATTTTAAGTTCCTTTGTTATTTCTTTTGTTTTACCGAATCATGTCTCTATGTGGGAGTTTGTATATTAAAGTGGCCTGTGTTTTTCATGTATTGTGAAGGCAGACCAGTAATGGACAATCAAATTATGATTCATCATTTATCCTTTATAATAACAGTGTTGTAATTTAATAATTTTGTATAAACTTTGCTCATTTCTGTTTCCTCCTTGCTGCATCAGCGCTCCCTAGAGCGAGTTCTGCTTCAGGGTGTTCACTATCCAGGACCCCGAAACCACACACATACTTAGATTAGTAAAGCACTTACATAAGGCAGGGGGAATTCTTTGTGCTTCTGGTGTGTGACTCTGTAGATGTGTAATGACACGGAAGATGTTTAGAAATGCAGACTGGTGGTGGTACAGAGGCCTAGTCAAATCTATCTGCAGTACAAACTTTGAAAACAAACACAGTGTTAATGTGAAGAAAAGCAAACAAACAGTGCAAAAAAATTATATGTTTATTACAAACTCCATTGACAGAATATACATTTAATCTTTTGTGACAGGAATAAAAGTCTCTTTCAACAGCACTGTTGAATTCTCTGTCTGTAGGGCATTTTTTTTTATGTCACTTGACAAGCTGCGTTTTTGTCATTGTTGTTTGTTAAGTTCAAATGGATAAATGCATACGGAATTTTGCTCTTTAATAAAAATAAAAATACATTTGAAAATTGCTGTGGAATAGGATTAATACCAGTATGTGTTATGTCATATTTAAGTATGAGTGAGAACAACAGAGTAGTTATACTGAATATAGGAATGTACGTGATTCAAGTACTGCAGATAATCACAGATATATATATAGCTGTGATTATCTATAGTTGAATATACCAAAAATGTATATTCAACTACACAGAATACATATCTCATTCAATTTTTGTTCTGCTTCGGAAATGGATTCCAAAGAAGCGACTGGCTTCTGGGAAATTGGTATTTTTTATTATCATCTGACTAGCTTTATAAACCATATTATAAACCAAAAGTTATATTCTCGAAAACATAGTTTACACTCTAGTTTAGTTTCAGCATGGGAAGTGAATATTTCTGTAGTGAAGATTGACAAGCAGACTGATATACAGTGCAACCTAGATACTCGTGGGGTTACGTTCTATAACCCCTTTGCGAGTAACAAAAAAATGCGAGGTTTTGACTCTCCTTTTGATGGTTCCTTTTTTCAAGGGGAATTGTACATGTACTGTACCGTAAACTCAAAAAAAAAAAAGCTGAATTACTTGTCATAAATGTTTTATTTACTACTTTAAATGAATAATAAAATAATATACAATAGTTTTTCAAACAATTTTGTGTAATTTATTAGTACAAACTCCGGTTCCAGAAGAAAAGTCGTGAACTATTGAAGTTTTGAGGTTCCACTGTATACACAAAGAAATATATGCGTTTTTGGAACACCACACGACCAATCATCATGTACCAGCATTACCCTGGTACAAAAACTTTACAATTGAGATGTGAGAACGGTGTGTTTTAAGGATTAAAGTGGACACAAACCCAGAATGTAATTACATTTTTCCTGTAGGGAATTCCAGAATTTCCCTTCATTGCTAAACTAAATTTTTCCCCTATTTCAGACTTTTTTTTAAATGTGTATTTTTAAGATATTTTACATTTGTTACTTATTTTACAGTCTAAAACTTTTGTACTATCGAACTCATCAAGCTAGCCCAATTTCTTCCCTTTTTCAAGCCTGTTTACTAATTGTAAAATTTGTAATAATAATGTTCTATCATTGCTTTTACCACAGCTGCGAGAAGAGTTTGACCGAGGTGTGGACGTGCAGCTGGACGAGGAACACAGTGTCCATGACGTGGCTGCGCTTCTGAAGGAATTCCTCCGGGACATGGCTGACCCACTGCTCACCAAAGAGCTCTACACAGCATTCATTAACACCACATGTAAGAAACGTACACAGCTAAAGCCTTTCTTTCTTCTTCTTTAGTAGCTCCTCCAACCTGCATTTTAAACCGAACCAAATTGCAATGCAGCAAAGCAGAGTACATGTTAGTTCTTGAATCTCTAGCAGTTTAGAATCAGATAGAATCATGTCTGGAACATTGTGATTGAAGATTAAACCAAACCAGAGTGAAATGTCAAAGCTAAAAGTTAAACAAACAAATATCATATTTTGGTATTATAGTGATAAATCTTTTTTTTTTTTTTTTTGCAATTACAAAAAAACAAAAAACAAAATATATGTAATACACAAGAGGACAATTATGTGTATACCTTAAAGACAATATAATGAAAGTAAATAAGTGTACAAATTTAATGAAATAAAGAACATTTTGGAGTTAACAGGTAATATTAATAGGTCTCTAATAATGCTGGCCTAATAATTAAGCACCTAATAAATTGAGAACCCTGGGAACTCATGGACCTAAAAATACCAATGTAATCTAATACAATTAAAATAAGTAATCGAAATTTTTTCTATTAAACTTATTTTATTGGAGGATGCATTTATTGAAACTCACATAAACAGTACACTTTTACACTAAGAATTATACTTACAGTAAAGTCTAAGCAGTTGTGGGTTAATCAGTTCTCTGGCAACCACAGTCTTCTAGTCACTTGTACTCAGAGACCAGACTACCATTATGTGCATTATGTAGGTCAGGTCTGGGTTACTAAAGCAATGACATTTTTGACCTATGACCCTGGATTTCCCTGTTGACAGTGCTGGACCCAGAAGACCAGCAGTTAGTGACCCAGCTGCTTGTATACCTGCTGCCTCCTTGTAACAGCGACACTCTGCAGCGTCTGCTGGAGTTTCTGTACATCGTGGCTCAGCACGCTCAAAATGGATACGACAAAGATGGACAGGAGGTGAGAAGTGGACCCTAAACAGTGATTACAACAGTCTCGTTCATTTATTTGTCTAACTGAATGACTAATAGTTGTCAAAGGCATGAAAGAACAGGATCATGCGATTGGTGTTTTGGCATTACAGCAATACCCAAATGATCCCAGTACATTCAAGGTTCGATGGGACATTTTTAAGAACTAATATGGAGAGATTAGGTAGAGTTGTTAAGCAAAAATTATGGTCTAATTTTGCACTTTATATACCAACTGTGTGTCAATCAGTTGGGCATGGCTTTCCCAACATCTGGAAAAGGCATGGAAGTCTGATTAAGAGCTATTTAGTAATATGGCCTCAGTGCATAGTTATGTAGGCAGTGTGAAACTGATACTCTCAGTCTGCAGTGGAGGCCAGTATAACTGTCAGCCTACATTTGAGACAAAATAAGCACTAATTGAAGCACCTGGCCTGGATTTATCAGCCTGCCTCTGTAGCACTTTTAAGTGAATATACTCAACAGGCATCAGTGCATATTGTTTTTCTACCTAAAGACCAGTGGTTCTTAATTAGGCCATTCATTTAAAAAAATATACTATAGGGTCATACCCGAGTCGTGCAAACTCCACTCATTTCATTTTACAACGTAACTGCCGACTTGATTCACTATTCAGAGCTTGTGTAGGTGGTATGCACATGGGGTGAAGTTTGTATTAAGTAGAGGTGTGTCAATGTGCAAGGAGCTGCATTACTGGCTATCAAGGTCTAATTTTATTGGCACCACTGGCTATCAGGGATTCAATTACGAACAAAACTTACTTTAAGTGAGCTGTAAGATTAGCAGATGAATTCTTGGACAGCTTTACCCATGGGTTTGTTTTCTTTGTCTGACATAAGCAGCTGTAATCTCTGAATACACATAACTTTCTCAATGTAAATCATTCTTTCAACTCTAAATATATATGCACACACATACAGTACAGACCAAAAGTTTGGACACGCCTTCTCATTCAAAGAGTTTTCTTTATTTTCATGACTATGAAAATTGTAGATTCACACTGAAGGCATCAAAACTATGAATTAACACATGTGGAATTATATATGGAATTATATACATAACAAAAAAGTGTGAAACAACTGAAAAATGTCATATTCTAGGTTCTTCAAAGTAGCCACCTTTTGCTTTGATTACTGCTTTGCACACTCTTGGCATTCTCTTGATGAGCTTCAAGAGGTAGTCACCTGAAATGGTCTTCCAACAGTCTTGAAGGAGTTCCCCGAGAGATGCTTGGCACTTGTTGGCCCTTTTGCCTTCACTCTGCGGTCCAGCTCACCCCTAAACCATCTCGATTGGCTTCAGGTCCGGTGACTGTGGAGGCCAGGTCATCTGGTCACCCCATCACTTTCCTTCTTGGTCAAATAGCCCTTGATGCCTTCAGTGTGACTCTACAATTTTCATAGTCATGAAAATAAAGAAAACTCTTTGAATGAGAAGGTGTGTCCAAACTTTTGGTCTGTACTGTATATGCAAACTGTTTTGAGACAATGTCCACTGTGAAATATATAATATATTTCAGTTTTTTTATTTTTCCGACCCGTATCCGCAAAAGTTCATAAAGTTGTCGTCGTCTTCTTTCGGGTTCTCCCATTAGGGGTCGCCAAAGCGGATCATCCATCTACTCAATGCCACTGTTTCTAAACCATACAACATCGCAGGTCTCACCACAGTCCTATAAACTTTTCCTTTCACTCTTGCAGATACTCTTCTATCACATATCACTCCTGCCACTCTTCTCCACCCACTCCACCCTGCCTGCACTCTTTTCTTTACTTCTCTAACACACTCTCCATTACTCTGCACTGTTGATCCCAGGTACTTGAACTCCTCCACCTTCTCCACATCTTCTCCCTGCAACTGCACCACTCCACTGCTCTCCCTCTTATTCCGACACATGTACTCTGTCTTACTCCTACTGACTTTCATTCCCCTTATCTCCACCTTTCCAGGCTCTTCTCAACCTGTTCCAAACTCTCACCACAAATAACAATATCATCTGCAAACATCATGGTCCACGTGGTCCATCACCACTGCAAACAAGAAAAGGGCTCAGAGCCGATCCTTGATGCCATCCAACCTGTCGTTCCTACTGCACACTTTACTGCTGTCTCACTGTCCTCATGAATGTCCAGTACCACCTTTACATACTTCTCTGACACATCTGATTTCCTCATACAATACCACAGCTAAAGTTCGTAAAGTGAATGTTAGAAAAGGGGGGGCATCTATATACTGTATACATGGAAAAAAGGTTGTCGACAGCAGCCACCAAAAGTATATGTGGGCCTTCTACAAATTTGGAACCACTGTAAGTTCAAACCCGTTCCAGCATTACAATGCCCCAGCACAAATCAAAAGTCGATTAAGGCATGGTTTGCCAAAAAGTTGAAGGTTGAAGAACTTGAGTAGCCTGCATAGAGTCACGCAATCAACCCTATTAAAGACCTTCGGGATGACATCATGAATTTTTTGAAAGAGTAAATCCCTAACGCCATGGCGCTAAATACCATTTTAAAGGCTTTCCAGAAGTTAGGTTAACAAGCACAGACAGGTTTGATCGTCATGTGTCCACAGACTTTTGATAAACAGCAAAAATGCATTCTGTTATTTTGTTTTGTTTTTGTTTTTCTAGACCAGCGACAGTATCTGGTGGTTATTTAGCACCACATTCCAAATATACATTTCATGTTTGCATCAGGCGGTAATGCTAGAAGAGTGATAGGATCTTTTTTCCCTCACATATACACATGGTTTGATTAAATATTTTATGCTCCACCAACGTTTTTATGACATTTTTTAACACATGCTCAGTTTACAGATCACATAATGTAACTGTACAAGTCATGAGACATGCTATCCAGGCTTATTTTTCTCAGTGTTCACTTTAATTCTAGTTCATACCCCGTACTCCAAAAAAAAAAGCCCATGCTTCAGCTCTTAGTTCATTATTAATCTGTATAGAAAATCAGGCCTCGTGATGTGGACTCTCAAAGGCGTGCTTGGCCTGTTCCTAAATACTCACTCCTGCCTGCGCTCTCAGTGTACTTTCCCACATGCCTATCTGCACAGGAAACCGGACTCATTTCACGCTCGGGAGGGGAACACTGATCAACATTTTCATCACACTCACGTTCCCGCTGAGACTCGGCGAGAGATTGGGGGGAAAGGAAGCAGGGCAGTGTGCGAGTTAGTTGGAGTAAATAAAGGAGGCATTCCTTTCCTTTAGAAGGGATGGGTAGTGTTATTGCATTTTCTACAATTGTAAGATTTTCTCTGCTGTGCATAATGCACAAGCGCACACCCACACACACTTAATCCTTTTCCAGCTGTGAGAAAAATTGAATCTCGGTCCTGCCGTGTACATGGAGTTTTAGTGACAATGTCAAAGTCTTAATCCTCGTAAAGCTTTAGAGGAGCCGCTAATAACGTAATCACCAAATCACAGTACGGTGATCCTTCGAGCGAAACTTGGCGTTCTCCTCTCGTTGTCTATCGTCGGAAAATGAAATGCATTCGAATTAGAACGTTACTAAATTTACTTCCCAGTATGCATTAAATAAGATGTGTTAAATGTATGTAAACATTTAAAATATATATTATTTTTAGTTTAGATGCATAAAAGTGTTCTGTTTGTCTACAGGTTACAGGAAACAAGATGACATCAATCAACTTGGCCACCATCTTTGGGCCGAACTTGCTGCACAAGCAGAAAAGCTCGGATAAAGAGTTCAGCGTGCAGAGCTCAGCCCGGGCTGAGGAGTCCACTGTGGTCATCGCTGTGGTACAGAGGATGATCACCAACTATGAGGAGCTTTTCATGGTGAGCAACGAAATAGGCAAAATGTATGTAATGTAATAATATGACAGGGAAAGTTTCTGTAATGTTTTGGGTTTGAGGAGTAATTACTCATAATTGCAGTATCTCGTGTCGGGAGTTTTTCTTTAGAACTGTTGCCTCAGGGTTGCTCACTTGGGAAAGGTGACCTTCTGATATCACCATACTGCTGCATTCTTCTTTTGGGTGGTTTTACAGACTTGTATTGCAGCTTCTTTTAGTTCTTGTTTGCATTGGAGGATTTTTTTTCCAGTCTCCAGTGAAATCAGTTTTCTCAGTGTCCTCATACTTAGATTAAATGCACTTCTCTGTAAATTATCCGATTCTATCTGTATATTTAATTTACTATATTAATCGTTAAAATGAATGAGCCTGCTCTAGAAGCAAGCCATGATACCACCTCCACCAAGCCAATATACTTGTTTTGGATCATGAACAGATCCTTTCTTTCTTCAAAATTTGGACTTTCCATCACTTTGGTAGTTAGATCTTATTCTTGGTTTCAGTAATGTATCTCTTTATCCTATTGCAAATTCCCAATCTGGACTTTTTACTGAAATAAATGGCTTCTTCTGGTATGGCCTCTTTATTTCTGCTTTCCAAGACGTCTTTGAAAGGTAGATTGGGATGCATTCACCCCTGCCCTGTGAACATTCTTGGTGATGTCACTGTTTTTTTTTTTGTAGGGTTTTTCTATACAGCTCTCACAATGAATCTGTCATCAACTGCTGCTGTTATGCTCAGCTGATCTTTTTTAATGTTGTTGTTTTTTTTTAGCTTGCTGCGCTCCCATAAACAGATCTCTGGTCTTCATTTTGTTTTTTCCTTATTAACAACAAATGGTTTACAGGCAAAACCCAGGGCTCAAACTAAGAGTAGACTTCGAGCTATTGAAAAAGAAAAATCAATCGTACAGGGCAAAGCTGAACATGAAGCTCATCAGTCACATGGTTCAATAGTTTTAATGAATTAAAATTTAAGGGGGGTGGGTTTGGGCAGCAGGTGACACACACACACACACACACACACACACACACACTTTTGCTTTGCTTTTCCATACTTGGATCAGCTTTTTACAGGATAAATAGGCATTTTATTTGGTATATAAAATAGAGAAATTCAATTTCCATTTGTTCCCTCATTAACCTTGCACAAACTGTAGCAGTTTATTTTATTGAACTAAAGGTTAATCAACAGTATTTATAAATGTTACATTGTTATATTTTGTTGCTGTAACAGAATGTTGGTTCAGGATCCTCGCGAACTTTTGCACAATGCCGAGCAGAAAGCCGTATTCAGGGTTGAGTAAACGTATGGAATTAGGAGGTAATGCTTTGAAATTATTTATGGGCTTAAACGCTGCACAGACAGTTACACACAGGGTAAAGTTTATCCTCGATGAAGGCATGTCTTAGTTATTCTCCATTTAGTCTTCGAACTTAAAGGCCTATTCTTTGCACAATATCAATTTCTGTAAAGAAGCAGCATGAAGTATAACAACACTGTATGGCAACATTTTAACTACCACATTTCACCCTGGCATTTATGTATTGAGAAATATAAGTTACACAAGAGAATGAGATTTGGGGCAAAATTAAATATGTGCATATATACATGTTTGGAAAACAAAAAATAAATGGATGAATGGTGGACTTTAAATCACAACAGCAGCTCATGACAATCAGCTTCACTTTCTTCTCAACATGTAGTTCAACCATAAATGGTTTAATAGGAAGAAACCATTTGTCTGACATTTGCCCAAAAGGCATAATGCAACATTTCCTTGCCAATAACATCTTTGCTTTGAAAAGCTCTGTGAATTGCAGTGTTTAAATATTTCACTTTTCCGTTCAGAATCCAGAGCACATATGCACATGCAAGCATACGTGATCCTGAAGCTTGTGGCCAGTAAAGTTTTTCGGTAGCGTTTTCAAGTAGTTTAGACTGTTTTTCTTCATCTTTCATTTCTGTTTCGTGTTACACCGTATCCCAGTTTTGTTATTCGAATGTGATTTGTTCTCAATCAGATTTTTTTAAAGAACTGGGTGGTCTGGACACTATATTCAAGAAAATAACTTCTGCCCCCAAGAGCATTCCACAAACCCGCCGACCTTCGAGGCGTGAATTGAATCAGCATTATTTGTTAAAGTTCGTATCAAACTTAATATGGATAAACTTCCCAGCATAAATATTGATTTATCTTTAGTACTTTAGCTGACAACTCAGAGTGCAGCAGAAAAAAATACGTTTGACAGATAGATATGATACACTGGATGATCATGTGCATAGTTTGTACACGATGAGACACACCACAGAGCTCACACACTCTCGAGTTTCTTCGCTCTGCAGAAGTGTTTATTACCCACGGTTACTTTATTTCATTCATTCCTTCTATCTTTTTAATGCCACTTGAGATATTGAGGCCAGCAAGACTACTCTGGTTATACCTTTTATGAGACCTTAGAAGAGCTGTGTAGAAGTGTTATGTGTTTGGCATGGATTTCCGGCCTGATTTCCGAACGAATGGAGAAACCTAATTGACAGCAGGGGCCTCCTGTAAATGGAGGGATGGTTTCAGCTGATGTGAAAAGGCTTTTTGAGGTTAAATCTCTATTCTGCCATAACCCCCTTTACTACGCTTGTACTTCTCTTGAGTAAGTGCATAATTCATAATATTGGCTACTATTGACTGATAAGCTGAGATTTTAAAGGGTTACATTTATGTGCAGGTGTCTGCAGACTTGCAGAACGAGGTGCTGATAAGCTTGCTGGAGACAGATCCGGACGTGGTGGACTATCTCTTACGACGCAAGGCCTCACAGTAAGTCGTCTTGAAACAAACATGCGGACTTAATCGAAGTTCTCCTCCTTCTCACATTCGCTAGACTCAGTTTGTTTTAAATGGAGATTTATGGATATGTATCGCCCTCTAGTGAGCAAAAAGGAGCATTGCTGCAAAAAATAAACATAAGGTTCATCAGTAATGACTTACAGGTTAAATAAGGTTTAATAGAGTAATAAAATAAAACTACTGTTATCTCAATAAAGTTTTACTTAAGTACAGGCAAAGTTAAATGAAAAAGCTAATTTAAAACTCAAGTAAAATTTACTGTAACTTTTTTTTTTTTTTTTTACAGTGGTGGTGGGGTGGGGGATTTTAGTGTAGTTTAAGGGGATATGACTCTAAAACTAGTTGTTTTTAATTGAAGGAACACTTTTTCAAATAAAATAAATGAAAACACTGTCCATGATGAGTCTAATGCACTTTCGAAGCAAAAAAATAAAGAAAAATCTCCTGTTATAATGTAGTTTATGATAATGAGAAGATTCTGAATTCAATTCGACGGCATTTCACCTTCAGCTGTCTGCATCACTGACGTGTGTCTTGTCCGTCTCCGTCTAGGTTTCCTTTGAGTTTAGCACGTTTGTTCTCTACCAATCAACCAACCAGTGCAGTAGTTTCCAGGGCATGATTTTTACTCAGTATTGAATGATTTTAAATGTAGTACAATACTTAAAACAAAACATACTTTAGTAAAAGTCAAATTACAGATTGTAAAAATGTTCAAAAGTAGAAGTACACAAACTACTCAATTACAGTAACGCAAGTAAATGTCATTTGTTGTTTTTCACCTCTGGCTTAAATTTACTCTTCCAGTCCTTTTTATACAGAATAACCCTACTGAGGGTTGAGGGCTGAAGTTTTCATTCTATCAAGACTAAATAAAGAGGCTACATACATTTATTTGAACATCCCTATTATAGTATGGGTACAAGGCGTCAAACAGTCAAGAACATTGTCCACTATTTTGTTTGCTTTGAGTTGAATGGGGTACATGACCACATTACTTGGCTAGAAAGACTTACTACTTACTTACTTACTTTTAGTAGTTTTTGACTATTTCAGTTTTTTTAGTTCACACTACATTTAAAGCTTTTTCAGATTTAAACCACTTGTGTTTGAAAAGCTCGGGTTTGCTGCTAAAAAAAACTCATCCAAGTGAACACAGAAGGCCAAAAACAGAGAAAAAAAAAGGATCATTTTGTATGTAGTAATATTGGATAGAGGTATTAAGTAATAAGAAGAAATATATATATAAAAAGTATACATCATATCTAACATTTAATTCCATAACCAACTGCTTCTGACCTCTTTGCATACTCTCCATAGCACTTGTAAGCGAACGCTTGAACAAATATGTACGAGACATTTAATACCATTATGCAAAAGAATGTCAATTAAAAAATATATATATATATATATATATATATATATATATATATATATATATATATATATATATATATATAATATTTATATACAGTAAATGATAAAATTGATATCAAATTTAAATAAAATATAAACTCATTGTATATAAAATCTAAACAGAAATGTAAAAAAAATAATAATTGCAATTCAGTGTTTAGAATGTTTTATGGTCATTCTGTAATTCACAATTTGCATTCAAGGTGATTAAACATTATAAATACATACATTATCGTGACACCTCACTGGGCGCATGTTTGCATTCTTCAGAAGTCCTGATTTGTTAAACTCCGAGGCATCACTCTCCTTGAGCGAGTGCAGATCATCCAGCGACTCCAACAAGGCGTCTAGTGGTGAAGTGTCTCCCTATGACAACAACTCGCCGGTGCTGTCTGAGAGGAGAGGGGGAGACGTGCTGAAAGAGAGCGACGTCCATTCTGGACGAGCCCTCAGCACAGAGCGTCTTTACTGTGTCCCTGAACAGTACAGTCTGGTGGGAAAAGTGACAGGACGCAGCAGGGACACTGTTTCAAATCTCTGGCCCGCATCAAAGGGTGAGATAAAAACAGCTTTGGTGAGCCTCTGAAAATACAGTCCAGGGCATTTCTTTTTGATTTCCTTTGTTAGCAGTATAAAAAAACTACTAATGAAATATATTAGCAACTTCCAAAAACAGATACATGGCAAGTTTAATAAATACCACTTTATTCTTTATTTCAGAGGAGCATGCAAACATCTGGGATACATGGCACACAACGCTGAAGCCAGAATTGCAAGAAAAATCCTATACAGGTAAATAGTTCAATAGTTTGAATCATTGGCAAAATTCAAAACCTGATATAAGCTCTTTTATTCAGCCTTCAGTAACCACTTTATCCTGGTCAGGTTTGCAGTAGATCAGGTGAACACCGAGCATGCATTGGGAATACACCATGATTTGGACACCAGTCCATTTCAATCCATTGCACAGAACTCAAAGCAAACCCTCACACACATGAACAGAACCAGTGAAACTCAACCCGTTTGAATGGAAACATTATAAAAGTATAAATACTGTTGATAAATTAAGCTAATCAGAGATAACTGTTGAGGAGACGTTTGTTTTTCGCTTCTTTACATACGTTTCTGATGAAATGCGCAGACCATTACAAGCCCTATAGTCGTCCCATTCTAAAAAACGAATCTAATTGGACAGTTGGCTGCTCAGTTGTGTCTTGTGAGCCAATGCATAATTATTTAATGTTCGGGACTAAAAAAGGAATTATTCCCAGATGTTCCACGTGGAGCCTGTTGCTGTTGTGTCTCAAAACATGCATTGAAGAAAAACGTAGCTAAAGAAATTAGGTGCTTGAAAAAAATCCGGTTTTGACGAACTGCGAAAAGCCAAACGCCGCCCCGAGCTTAGACGTAGCGGAGCAAAGACCTTTCCAAAGCAAACCATGGAAAACACTGAATGATGGAAAAATTATTTCAAATCTGAAGAAAAACTGGTGAAGACATCAAGAACTGCAGACACAGACAGGGCAGAGGATCTCATATGTAAATTAATGTTATTAATAATCTTCTAGAAAGTCTTACAGTGCTACCACTTTCAATACTACATACACTATATGGACAAAAGTATTGGGACACCTGACTTTTCCAGTCATATGTGTTCTTTCCCAAACTGTAACCACAAAATTGGAGGCACACAATTGTGCAGGAGGTAACTAAATATTCCCTTCACTTGAACTAGAAGACCCAAACCTGTTCCAGCATGACAGCGCTTCTGTGCACAAAGCCAGCTCCATGATGACAAGGTGCACATGGGTTGAAGTGGAAGATCTTGAGTATCCTGCTATAGAGGTCTGAACTTGACCGTTGGGGGTGAATTGAAACACCGACTGCACCCCAGGCCTCCTCATGCTACACCAGTACTCAACTTTCCTAAAACCCTTGTAGCTGATTGAGCATCTCCACAACCACATTTTAAATCTAATCAACATCTTTCCAGAAGAGTGGAGGTTAATATACTGCAAATCTGGATTAAATGTGAATAGGATATTAAAAAAAATACAAATAAATACATTTTATCAGGTGTCCACATTTTTTATTCAGCCAATTCACAGCAATTACTGAATAAAACTCAATATAAATAAGATAAATAATTGAAATGCCATAATAGACTCTTGATCCTCTACAACCCTGCCAATGATAAAGAGGTTACAGAAGATAATTGATGGAGAAAACAGGGTTTATGAGAATAATACGCTAAAACTTGTGGATCCTGAAGCCGGTGCTCAGGATTGTGATGAAGCTTTTTATTTTAAAATGTTGGAAAAAAAAGATGGCCGTTGTTTTGTTATTTCAGGCTCCTGTGGCAACATATCGGACGGGAGCTCTCGCAGCTCCAGGGATGAAATTGATGATCGGACTCCACCTGCAGTAAGCAGAGTGGATTCCCCACAAACCAGCACAGTGACTCATCCATGCCTTAACCTGAACCTTAAACCCAATGGGCAAGTGAAATCTAGCAGTTCAGAGGACCTTAAATTTGGCAGCAGCCACAGCATATCTAGCCCCACCCTTTACCCCAAACCAACCAATAGGAATGAGACACGCCCTCCTCCACCACCTTATAGACATTCAAGGTCAACACCTTCAGTAATTTCATCTAATTCTGCCGTACTGCCGTCTCAGCAGCACATCCATCAGCTTGGGAAGTCTGGCAGCCAGAGTTCATCCTCACCAGCAGGCACTCTGACGCCCTCGAGCTCAGAATGGCAGGACTGGCAGAGGGACAGGTGGCACATCTGGCAGCTGCTATCTTCAGACAATGCTGACACTCTACCTGAGACATTAGTGTGATTCCAAGGTTAAGCAATTCAGTGTGTTTAAAAAAGAGAAGCCACTGCCATGTGTGTGTTATGTACAGACTGGTCTTGAGGCTGAGCTCCTCGTTTTACTCTATTGTGGCAGTAGGTGGTGCCGAGTTGCACTGTAGAAACTAAAACAATTTGAAGGGGAGATTCCAGGCAGCAAATATATACAGCTCACTAACTGACAGTGATGTGGGACTTGTTCCATTTCATAAAAAATGTACCGTCTCCCTGATGTTTGCTGTTGGGATTTGTCGCAGTGATTCAGAGCCCCGTTCCTTCACTTCCTGTTTTTAGCTCCATTCGGGATGTCATATTATGGACTCTAAAGCAGGTACCATAAATGCCTCAAATGAACCTAAAGCTCATTCATTCATTGACACTTTTATATGGACAAACTGAAAATTACACTATATTCAAACGATCGTGTAACTGCTGTGTATGTCTGCTTACAGTTCTTTCTTAAAAAAAAAAAAAAAACAAGAAAAAAAGAAGATTGAACAATTGTTCAGTTTTTGCACTGAATCATATGACATGGGGTAAAACTCAATTTTCTTTTCTTTTTAAGCTCAACTCCTTTTTTTTTTTTTTTTTTGTAAATACACCATAAGAATATTTGCCAAAAAAAAAAAAAAGCTGCTAAATCAAATGTATACAAATTTATTTGTTCTTACCTCCAGCACAGTACGGATACTAGGACAGTCAGAAATGCCATTTTATGTTAATTTGGGAAATGTAAGCTTTCGATTGAATAACGAACGGCCGTAAACTTACGGGCCTCGTTCTACTCTGGCTCATATATGTATAGCGCTTACTATACCGTCCCATCTCAAATGCGAGAGCGCTTTCCATACCAAGATATTTTAAATTGCGTTTTCCAAAAAAAAAAAAAAAAAAGGAAGTACAACCGTTCAAACGGCTATAAGCAGCAAGTTTACAAACATCTGTTTGGAATGATAGTGTAATAAAATAAAGCATACATTTATTTTTTTATATATTTTAAAATCAAATTTTCCCCCTTGGCCAAGCTTTATATTGTGTGTTGACTCATACACTTATCATTAATTAACAAACTAGCATACAAGCTGCTGATAAGAGACTGAAGTCTCAGTAGATGCAATGTTATGACTTCTGTGTACACTGTCCCAAACTACATCATCCACTAAGTAGCTGCAACAACTGTTACGATCTAAAAAGGACTCTTCTGAGGACATTTCCTATCAAATTTTAACATTTCGTATCCGACTTTTATTTCCACAGCACTTAACTGAGGTACTCGTTCATCCTAGATGGATTTGTTCGCAAGCTTCTTTTAAAACATTCGGAATTGATTGTGCCTTTGTTTTTTTCCTTCCTAAGAGCTGAAATACAGTTTAGAAAATTCAGCAGTATTTTTAAAACCTAGTAATAAATTTATATTGGTTGATTCCAGTTGTATCTGTGCCTCAGAAGAAGCAACAGCTCAACTCGGTTTAGATGTGTTTTGGCATCTCTTGCACATTTACTCATTGTTTAATGAAACTGCATGTAAATTGCATTAGGACCTCAAATTGATTACATGTTAATCGCAATTAAAATGACGGAAAATCCCAACTGATACACCAAATTCAATATAATCTCTCATTTGTAGTGCCAACAAAAATCACTGAAACTAGTCTAAAGTTCACAGATTATTTACCTTTTTTTTGGTTTTCATATCCATTTGCTACCCCCTGCATCTACACGTATTACAGCCAGGATGAAAACGTGAGCCTCTTTAAAATCCACTAATCATTTTTTTTATTTTTTTTATCTTTCATTATTTGTCTCTCTTTGGTCTCTCTTTGTACAGACTCTTATCAGTCGATATTAAAGCATATTATCTATTATTGTATATTGTGAGCAAGTGCAGTGTCGTTGGCTCTTGGTAGAGTGAATTGAGCATTATTTATTTGTATTGACCCGTTTTGCACACTGTCTGTTTTTATATGCCACCATTTTCACCTTAGAAACACCTTTAAAAACATGATTGATGCTAAGCAGGTACAGCCGAACAGAACATTGTTATGGACATGCTTCATTAAATCACCAGCAAAAATACTTTGAGAAATATCACAGATTATTAATAAAATAAAAAGTTAAAAATAGTTTAGGATAACCGCATCAAAAGCTCTCCTTTTGATGCTAAACATCATTAAACCTTGAATATATTTTCCCAGTTTTTACATTTGCAGATCAAATGTAGAATCATGTCCCGATCAATTTAAGTCTATTTGCCTTGTGTGAAATAAAATGCAAGAATCAGGCAGCTTCTTAAGCTACACACATGCCATTTTAAATTATTAGCATGAGGTACCAAGGAAATGTATTTTAGCTTCATGACCAGTCTCTGAATATGAGTACAGTGGTCCCCCCGAAAACCCGCAGGGGTTACGTTCTGAAGGGGTTCTGAAAATCCGCTAATTTTGGGCGCAGCTCCTATGGTACCTTAGTGAATTCATCTGGACATTGTCGCTTTAGAACAAAAACGTGTTTTACATTTGTTAGTGACAGAAAAACATAGTTTAAAATGTTATTCCTAACGTTCCTGAACATTCGGTCCCGTTGCGGATTCCCGCAAATTTTAAGATAATTAGTTAGTAAGGTTCCAAATGAGAACCCGCTAATTTTCCGAACCGCTAATTATCGGGGGTTGACTGTAATGTTCAGCACTATAAATGACTATAACTTAAATTACAGACTTAAGTCGCCAATCTGGCCTGTGAATTGATCAGAGTACCAACACACACCTCTCTATTAGCGTTTACAATAGAAATACTATTTGATACATTTTGAAACAATGTTATTTAATGAAACTTTTATTGTGTTTTACAAATTTCTTGCTAATAGTAAATTCAAGGCTTCTACTTATATTATTTCTAATACATTTGGGAAAAACAGCAGTCACTATTTGAGGGAAAAGGCTCCAAAGGTTACCAAATATTCTGAATGTCCATTTACACATATTTATATTCGTCGCATGATAAAAAAATGGTTTTCAGCCTTAACACAGATTCAACTAAAATTTAAGTCATTGCATTTTGCCTTTTTACAGCAGAGACATCAAGTTCATTTGATTTGTGAGTTTTTTACTTATAGTGTTGTAATTAATGGAGTTATTTTTTTTTAATTGGCAAATAAATACATTATGATTTTGTAATCTATGGCTCAAATATGAGGTATATGTTACTTCAATATTAGGATTGTAATGACTTATTTGTACTTCACACAGAAAAAACGCTTATTGTACGTCTGACATTTGCTGTGAAGCTTGCTTTGGTATTTTATGTACTTTTTTATTTCTCTTTTTGATATTTTTTTTCAGCAAGGTTTAAAAGGAATAAATAAGAAAGCTTATTTTTATTTTATCTTTGTCTAATGTAGTCCGATGCATCTTGTGCAAGAATAAGATCACCTGCATAACAGACAGTGGACAAAATCAATATCAAACCAACCATGAACACCAGAGAAACATGAGATGGAAATACATGTAAAAACAGTCAAAACACAAAAAAGGGCCTTAATGAGGCACACTGCGACAATAACCAGAGAC
Organism: Silurus meridionalis; assembly: GCF_014805685.1. Lineage (NCBI taxonomy): Eukaryota > Metazoa > Chordata > Actinopteri > Siluriformes > Siluridae > Silurus > Silurus meridionalis. The sequence goes on from NC_060907.1 coordinate 13,793,797, forward strand.
AGGTGCGACCAGCAATCAGTGGAATGAATGAGTTAAAAGCAAAACTAAAGCAGCAGTGAACCAAGAAACAGGAACGGTTGGAAACAGGAAACCAAAGCTGTATTTCAAAGTGTGCGTTCGCTCACTCGTTACTACATAAAATTTTCTTTATAGAGCAATAAACCGTCAGCAGTGTAGTGAATTCACTTGAAACACTTGCCTGTGAGGCTCACAAGCGTTTCATCATATCATGCCATCACAAAAAAACAGAACAAGAATACAAAGTTAACTAATGCTATAAATCAGAGGAACCTTTAAAATAAAACAACAGCGAACAGTTCTTTTCACAACGAATAACTAGTGGGTGTTAGTTTGTCTTTTTGAACTTGCATTTATACTGTGTATGTGATATGGCAGACTGTGTCCTCCTGTAAATATCAAAGTACACATGATAAATATAAGGGTTGAGCAATGAAGAATTAAAAAGGGGGTAGAAATGGATTAGCAAATGGGGGACACAACAATATAGGAAAAAACAATATAGTTTGACAATATAAGTCAAAAGGAAAGAACACTAATGAATGTCTTTGTATAATTTGATTTGGAAGAGGCAGATGTAGAGGACAGTATTGTGGAGACGGATGATCCACTGTGGTGACCCCTAATAGGAGCAGCCGAAAGAAGAAGAAAAAGAATGTCTTTTCTATAATGTCTATGAAGTGATCAGTGGAAATTCTAAAACAAGTTGTGGTTAGGAATGTCCTGGGCCACAACCTACAAGCATTTTGGGTCATAACCCTCCCAGTCCATCAAAGTACTGGTTGTGACCACTGACTACATGAAAATCCAGAATGTAGCAGATAGTAAATAGTGGCTGGCTCATGATGAGCCAAAGTGAGGTGATTTTTTTGCAGGGAAAAAGTCACCAAGGGTTTGAGATAGGAAACATGGGAGATGGGAAACAAGAAAGGTGGGATTGATTCATATGAACCAGAGAATTTACTCTTTGCAGCAACTTGAAATTTCTGACAAACTGGGGTAGGGGTGGATTGGGGATTGGTAGTTACAGGACTTTACCAGCATGGGAATGCCCAGGTGGTCAAAGAGCCAAACACTCTTCAGAATGAACAGTAAGTGTAAGAATGAACAGTAAAGCATGAGCAGTGGTTGTAACATTATGGATGCTCAGACATCAACAGTGAAACTGTGCTAAGAAACCTTGACTGATCCTGTCCAAGTAAAGCATGAGCTGATACCCATTTAAAACAGGGACATCCTATTGAAAGACCAGCATAGAATGTTGTATTGTATGTATAGTCTCTACACAGTAGGTGGATGCCAGCAAACAATGGTCTAAGGGTGCTGGTGTAACCTCTCTGTCTGTCCATCAGACCTAGGATGGAAACCAGGAGAGACTGACTATTGCGCCAATTAGCTGACTGAATGCCTACCATGCCTATCTACTCCTGTGGGATACCTTAAACTCAGCACATATGCATACTATTATTAGCTCAACAGAAACATAGTTTAGGTAAATGGATCTTATTTTAATAATCAGTAGACTGAAAGAATTAACTCCAGAGGTGGGTATTCCTGTTATGAATTCTAGCGATATGTGGGAGTTGTATAGGAGATAAGTTCGTCCCTGGGGATGTTGGGGATTTATGTTTAGGTGGTACAAAATGGCCACAATACCAAGCATATCTGTTTCTATGATAAAGCTCAGTGTCTGCAAGTTGTGATTGGGTGAGAATCATACCCTCACTGCAGTACCTGGGTCCTGCCCTGTCTCTTGGCATATTGGATATATTCAAGATTTTTCTGGACTATCCACACAGTGAATAGTTGTTAGGCTTTCTGTTGGGGAAGTGGATAGGGGGATGATTTCAGCTGGATAAGTCTGATATATTCTACCATAACTTTGTCTTTTGTCTAGAAAGCTAAAGTTTCTTCCTCTAGGGGGACTAGTCCCTGGGAGACAACAGCAGGTCAGTGGAGTCAGAGGGAGACTGATCACTTTAGTATTGTTAAACACATGATACATCAAGGAGATTTTTATTCACTTGAGCTCTGCTCGGTCTGGGACGGTCATATTCCTTTCAAATTTATGGGTTTCTCTGATAAAGTGTAGACTTAGAAGCTATCTAGGCTGGTGACAAAATCTGGCAACGTTCAAAGGACTGAATACATCAAGTCACTGTACTGTATCATACACT